>NC_135785.1:256128544-256428544 GCF_051106095.1 Pogona vitticeps
ACTAAGTTTAATGCGTTCCAATAGGTTTTCCTGCCCCGCACAGCGATGTTTTCGTATAGCGAAGGTTAATCCGGAACGGATTAACCTCGCTATACGGGGCACCACTGTACACTAGAAATTAAAACATAACTGCTTTTATTTTTATTTATTTAGGGTTATATTACCTCCCACTAGAATGTTTTATAGCAAAGACATTATCATTTGAACTTGGTGTTGCTTGCAAACTTTTGCTTCTTTTTCCCCCTGGAGGCACCTCTTGAGAACCCACAATAACTTTTTCAACAGCTGAAATGTCTAATTATGTCACCGTTTTCCCCCCTGCACAGATAAAAGAAAAATAAACCTTCCAAAGGAAGACTATATGCTTAGTGCTGAAGATGGTAACTATTTTATTTGTGGCTGCATGAGTGTAACCATCTGCTTTAGTAGTATGTGTATGTGTGTGAATTCTTCCCAGCAAATGGCTTCTGTGTTCTATGAAAGCTAACATTTAACTTTTTAGGTAACTGAGTATGGCCTGATTTAGTCTTGTCAATAATGTCCCTCTGTCTTTCTTTGATGGCGCTATAAATGAAGATAGTTTGGTAGCCATATTGGTTGCAATCTCATCACATGTTAAGCGTGCTTGGTCCAGTTTTCAGCAGGATTAAAGCTTCCAGGAATGTATGCAAGAAATTAGAGCTGTTTTTTGTTATCAATAACAGCAAAGCGTTTAGCGAACAAATGATCTTATATACTTATAAGCATATATGCTTATATGCTTATCTCATCTTAAATGATCTTATATGCTATAGGAAGAACAATCTTCAGAACATGGCCAAAGAACCCGAAAAACCCACAACAATCAAATGATCTTATAATGGGCAGGATCCTATTGTTGATTTACATCTGCATAAGGGAGTTTGCTGGAGTCTTGCAGCAAATTGCCATTCATTCATGAGACACTGGTTTCAATCTTGCATATGAGCTCAATTAACACAATTGTGCGGGAGCCCGACCAGTGCCTGGTTTATGAACAGGGGTTTGCCACCAAGACTGGCATGTCTTATGCAAGTGTAAATCAGCAATAGGATTCTGGCCAATCAAATTAAAAATAGAGAACATGTATGCCAAAGGCAGGGCAAAATATGGCACAGGGTCCCATACTCCCTCCACCACATGCTCCAGCCACCCAAAACTGTAGGGACAAAAGTTCCGAAATCATACTGTGTTAAATCACAAAGGGCACTCTGTCAATTCATGTCAAAACTGCAAATCCCTGCTCACTTCCTGTTTCTAGGAACCCTTTACAAGTGCCATCCGTGGGAATTATGTTTAAATGCAAGTTTTGCCCTCTCTTCCATGCAGGCCTTTGGAAAACAGGATCTCTGATTCTGAAGCAACACTGGTGGGGAGGGGAAAGGCTGTCCTGTTAGGAGGGGGTGCTTCTGCCCTCCACGGTCCAAGGAAGGGGCGTGTGATCCCAAGACCCTCAGAGATTGCTCATTCCTGACACAGGCAGTGAGATTCTTGACATGAAATATTTGGCTATGACAGATTGACCAGCTGCCTGCCCTGTTTAGTGTGTGGCCTCTGCTGTTTGATAACTATGCAGTTGGATTTTTTCCTAGTAGCCTTTCTTTTATTGTAGGACCCTTGGAGGAAAAATATGGCCTAGGTGCTCTGTCATAAGTCAAGTTAACTTCACAATGAGAAGAAACACTATTGGAGTTACAGTGGTGCCTCGCTTAACGATGATAATCCGTTCCAGGAAAATCGCGGTTAAGCGAAAACATCGTAAAGCGAAATAAAAACCCCATTGAAATGCATTGAAACCCATTCAATGCATTCCAGTGGGGTAAAAACTCACCGTCCAGCGAAAATCCTCCATATGGTGGCCATTTTCGCTGCCTGTATAGTGAGGAATCCGTCCCTAAACACAGTGGGGAGCCATTTTAATTACCCAGTGGCCATTTTGAACCCGCCGATCAGCTGTTTAAAAAACATTGTTTTGCGAAGAATCGGTTCCCGAAGGAGGGAACCGATCATCGCAAAGCGAAATTCCCCCATTTAGACAATTGCAGTTGCGATTGCAAAAAGATCATCGTAAAGCAAATTCATCATAATGCAGGCCAATCGTAAAGCGACACACCACTGTACTGTAAAGACATGTGACAGGCAGACTGCAGAGGGGAGTGCCCACCCAAAACTGGGTTTGGTTCACTCCCAGAGTCAAATAAATGTTGAACTGGGTTAAATTAGGTCCTGCGATCCGCATGGCCCTTGGCAGACCTTCTCACCTTCCCTTAAAATCTATGGCCAGTATCCTGTGGAGCTTCTGCTGAGTGGAAAGCTGTGCCAATATAAGCCATGTAGGATCCCACCACGTACAAACATTGCCATTGGGGGATTGAAGCTGGAGTTTGAACGGTCTTTGCTGTCTTTGACAGAATCTTCTGGCCTATGTAAAGTAAAAGGATTGACAAGAGTTTTACGGAAGCAAAATATGCAGGGATTCCGAAGGGGAGAGAGGGAAGCTGGTTGGAATGTCACATGCAAAGTATTTGATTCATCTGTGCTTAAAACATGCCCAGTTATCTGCACTGTTGAGTGACAGTGTGTTGTTCTTTGCTGTTGCAATTTTGACCAGACCAGAAAGCAGATCCCCCAGATGGGACAAATGAGAATGTTCCAGGAAGTGAGTAATAAGACCCTTCCTGCATGTAGCTGCTGAAAATGTTTTGTGGCTTCACACTTCATTTGTTGTTGTTGCTGCTGACAATATTGACTAACTAGTAAGAGGGCTGTAGTCTTTGTCTGCTACACAGTGTTTGTTGTATACTAAAAACTATTGCTAACTTTGCATTGCTGAGAGCTTCTATATATTACATGTGAGGGGTATGGTTCTGTTTGATATTTGTAGCGAGATTCATGATGCACCAAACTATTACGGAAAAGGATTGTGCACAAATGTTCTCCAGTTTGGAACCCCTTTTTGTGGTTCCTGAAGTGTGAACCTTAAAGGTGGTACAGGCCACGACAGGGGAGCTAGTATACAAAGGAGGGCGTTGGAAAATCAAGAAAGAGACTCTTCATACTGAGTGGCAACGTAGTCGTCTGAGTGGAGAAAGCAGTCCTATATCTGCAAGGGAACATTTTAAAAGTTCTCGATCTTTGGACAGAGATGCATGGGAGTTTGCAGAAGAAGCTGGGTTCATTAATTTGGAGTCAGTGGCAATAGTTGCCTTTGCTACCCATCTGGATTAGGGTGTGATCAGATGTAATGAAAGAAGCAATCTCCCTTAAAGCAACCCTTCTGTCCACAAGGAATCACTCCTGAAATAGCTTGCACCAGTCGGTGTCGTAAGCAGCCCAAAAGGCAGTCTGCTTTCTCCTCTAGCCGCACCCTGAATGCAGTGTTTCTCTGCCCTGCAGCTAGTCCTTGGAGACATCCCCCCCGACATTCCATTTAAAGAGAAAACGATCCCTCTTTTCTTTCCACCTTATTATAAGATTTTTTTTAAAAGGGTATAAACATAAATGCCGTGTGCATTTTGAGGAGGGCTAGCGCCCAACGAGTTCAGACAGGTGCTACACAAGCAATAATGCTAGCACTGTAAGGTGTTGCCTATTGTGAATCCCATCACTACAGATTTCCTAGAACTGGTACTATTGGAAAGTCCCAATATGGGGTCAAATGTTCAGGGGGTGACGGTGAGATGTTGGACAGCGTGTTAATCCTGGATGCGAACTTCCTTAACGGTATTGATTGTAGGGACTTTCATCCATTAGAGCCATTAGACCAGTGATTCCTAATCTTGGGTCCCCAGATGTTCTTGGACTAAAATTCTCAGAAGCCTTCGCCACTCGTTGTGCTGGCCAGGATTTCTGGGAGTTGCAGTCAAAGAACATCTGGAGACCCAAGGTTTAATGACTCTAATGACTTGTCTAGAAAACATATCACCTGGAGCATAACAAAGGCTCTTCAGCTATAGACCCTCATATCTTTTGTTTGTGGATATTGTATACACAAGGTACCTTTTGCAAGCCTCATCTATATCTGTATCCAGAGATGGGAAACTGACCATGCTACTGTAGGATTCTACAAACTGTAGTCCAAAAACTTCCCACCTCTGCCTTTTGTCAGGAATAGTAACATACAGCACACACCTTATGTTGGAGAGATGAATAGTCTCCTGGAAAGAATACTTTCAAAAAGTATGGACAGGTCATTATGACAAATCCGGTTTCGGCTTTCCTGTAGCGTGCATTGCTGTAAGTGCACCTTGTATGTTGAAGTTTCTTCTGCATGCCAATAACTGTGTGTAATTTTAAAACCTTTTCTTCCTATACAAGAACCTAACTAGTTCTTTAAACATGATTTGCTGCTCTTCAGTTTCCACAGCACCTTCTTTTCCTGATAGCCAGTTCTCACGTCCAGAAAAAATCAAACAGATGAGCAAATCAGTCCCGGTGTTTGTGCAGGAAGAGGCAAGTTCTCGCTTTGCATTTCTTTAGAGAGAAAAAAAATGTTAAAATGTTGATTTGCTTTAAAAGAAGGCTGACTTGCTCAAGAGAGAAGCTGTAACATACGACGACTCAGCAACATACAAGAATCGGAACATATGGAAACTTCTTCCGGGAGAATGAGATGGTGATGTTAATCTCAGGGATTTTGGTTTGTGGTTTTTGGGATAACTATTGAGACTTGGTCCATCACATCTTGTCAGCCTGTGGTTCTTCTGCGTACTTCCTGATGGCGAAAGAAGTGCCATCAGTGCATCGTGTGGGTTGACCTTTGCAAATTAACAAGCCGTTTTCCCCCCTGCTAAATGTTAATTAATTAATTAATTAATTGTACCACCCTTCTAACCAGAGGCCACTCCTGGGCAGTTTACATCCAAACAAAAGGCAAAACAATAAATGAAACCTCTAACCATAAAGCATCGATACTAGTTTAAGAACAAATGCAACATAATAAATTATTAATAAAATGCAACAACACTAAAACATTTAAGCATGCAAAATGGTGGCATTGCGCTCGTATTAGCTAATAGTTTCACCAAGTTCTATTGGTGACTCTATAAAATGCCTGTCGAAACAGCCCGGGTTTTAAAAGCTTCTTTTAAAATTGCCAGTGAAGGTGCCAGGCAGATATCTGGAGGACATTGATTCCAGAGTTGGGGAGCGACCGCCAAGAAAGCCGGGTTCCTAGTTTTCTCCTTCTGGCCTCTCTCAGGATCAGCATCCTCAGACATGCAGCCTGGGAGGAGTGAGAAGGAGGGGCAGTTCTCACTGGCAGAAGGTGTTCTGCCAGGTCCCGAACCATATAGGGCTTTATATGTAGAACCATCACCTTGAAGCTGGCAGGGAAGCAGACAAGAAGCCAACAGCCCTGAGGTTACTGGCCAAAAGACCTTATCCTCTCTGTGAGAAGAGAGAGAAACCAAGCTGTGGAAGGAGCTTCTCAGTTTTAATCTGAAGGCGCTCCATGGGACCAAGCATTCTCCATCCCTCCCCTATTCGCCAAGCTTTGGGATGAGTTGTAGAATCTAAAATGAATAGCCTGTAGATTTTTGCAGGTGGGTGAGTAGAGATCTTCAGAGCACGACAAGCAATCATAATATCTTCCCCAAGCTGGGCATGTTAAGAAGGCCTGTGCAGCAGCTATGGTGTTGAGAATTGTTAGTAGCAAAGGTCACCAACAGAGCTTGTAAATAACTTCCCGGCTATCTAACATCATGGAAACTCTGTATTTAACTCCCAGCAGCATCAGTATTGGCCACCGGTAGAACATTTGAATAAAAATTTCCCGACAAACACATTTTTGTTGAAAAAAATATTAAAGCATGCGTCTAGTATCTCCAGTTTGTTGGAAAAATGGGAGAGAATAAGGGAGCACTTGCTTGAGCATGTGACCAAACATGCAGTTGTTTGATCATGAATCCAGGATATTGTTGCAAATTTGAGTTATGTCTCATTCACATTGTAATACAGTTAAATTATGGATTGGGTTGATGCAATCCAGCATCTGATTTTACCCGGGTTCGAGATCATCCTCCTTGGCCTGCTTCTTGCTGTCTTGGTTTATCTATGAAAACTAAACCTCAGTTCAACCTTGAACAATGAAGCAAGCATGACGGGAAGGTCTGTGATTGAGAGGTGTGATCTCCAGGGCAGCTGAACTAAAAGAGATCCTTTCTGTTTATACTTGGTGCTGGCCTCTGCGGCTTTCCTTTGTTTGATGTTATACAGCTTTTAAAACAACTTGGCTACTGGGTCATTTCCCCCCCTTCCTTAAATTGGTCTCTTGCAGAAACCTGAATCAAAGAATGAATGAAGTCAGAATTCTGAATGGGCTATCTAATTAGTTGTTGATCACATAATCAACCCAGGTTAACACAGCCAAAGAAATGTATGCAAAGGATTGAAAGAAAGAATGCCGTATTCAAGGGCTATTAGATGCAACTGCTGGCAGTGACCACACAGGGCATATACAGTCGGACCCACATATCCGTTGAGGATTGGTTCCAAGCCCCCCCCCCAGTTGCTGAAAAACCATGGATTATAGCAAGCACTACTTTAAAAGACATTGCATGGTTTCTGGCTCCTTCTAGTGACCAGTTTTGGTAACTTCATCTTTAGAAATATATACAGTGGTGCCTCACATAACGATGTTAATTGGTTCCAAACAAAACATCGTTATGTGAAAACATCGTTATGTGAAGCACCATTTCCCATAGGAATGCATTGGAAACCGGTTAATCCGTTCCAATAGGAATGGATTATCCGTTTTTTTCCCTCCCCCCGTGGCTTGGATCTGACCCACGGCGGCTAACTCAGCCATGGCTTGACTCCCTAGAGTCCGGCCATGGCTGGGGTAGCCCCCGTGGCTCGGATCCAAGCCCCGGGGGGAGGGTGGTGGGATTGGAATGCCTTTCAGGCATCCCGGGCTTGGATCCCACCCGCCGCCGGTTAGGGTAACCGGCGGCGGGTGGGATCCAAACCCGGGATGCCTGAAAGGCATCCCAATCCCACCACCCTCTCAGCCTGCCCCCACAGCTTGGATCCAAGCCGTGGGGGGTCGCTGGGAGCGGACACCCCCCCACCCTGCAGCCGCCGCTTGAAGCCTCCCCGCGCTGCTTTCCCCAGCCATTCTCGGACGTCCAGGCGTCCGAGAACGGCTGGGGTAGGCGGCCCGGGCAGGCTTCAAGCGGCGGCTGCAGGGTGGGGGGGGTGTCCGGAAGGTTTCCAGGCTTTCACCTGGAAACCTTCCGGATACCCCCCCCCTCTGTCCCCGCTGCTGGTAGCCTGCCCGGGCCGCCTACCCCAGCCGTTCTCGGACGTCCAGGCGTCCGAGAACGGCTCGGGTAGGCGGCCCGGGCAGGCTACCAGCTGGGGCTGGCTGACGCTTCGGAGGAGCCGCGGGGAGAGGCCTCCCCGCGGCTGCTACGAAGCGCCGGCCAGCCGGCCGCCATTCTTGGGGCAGGCGCTTCGGAGCAGCCGCGGGAGAGGTCTCCCCGCGGCCGCTCCAAAGCGCCCGCCCGGAGAATGCCTGCAGGCTGGCCGGCGATTCAGAGCGGCTGCGGGGAGACCTCTCCCGCGGCTGCTACGAAGCGCCGGCCGGCCGGCCGGCATTCTCAGGGCAGGCGCTTCGGAGCAGCCGCGGGAGAGGTCTCCCCGCGGCCGCTCCAAAGCGCCCGCCCGGAGAATGCCTGCAGGCTGGCCGGCGATTCAGAGCGGCTGCGGGGAGACCTCTCCCGCGGCTGCTACGAAGCGCCGGCCGGCCGGCCGGCATTCTCTGGGCAGGCGCTTCGGAGCAGCCGCGGGAGAGGTCTCCCCGCGGCCGCTCCAAAGCGCCCGCCCGGAGAATGCCTGCAGGCTGGCTGGCGATTCAGAGCGGCTGCGGGGAGACCTCTCCCGCGGCTGCTACGAAGCGCCGGCCGGCCGGCCGGCATTCTCAGGGCAGGCGCTTCGGAGCAGCCGCGGGAGAGGTCTCCCCGCGGCCGCTCCAAAGCGCCCGCCCGGAGAATGCCTGCAGGCTGGCCGGCGATTCAGAGCGGCTGCGGGGAGACCTCTCCCGCGGCTGCTACGAAGCGCCGGCCAGCCGGCCGGCATTCTCAGGGCAGGCGCTTCGGAGCAGCCGCGGGAGAGGTCTCCCCGCGGCCGCTCCAAAGCGCCCGCCCGGAGAATGCCTGCAGGCTGGCCGGCGATTCAGAGCGGCTGCGGGGAGACCTCTCCCGCGGCTGCTCCGAAGCGCCGGCCAGCCGGCCGGCATTCTCAGGGCAGGCGCTTTGGAGCGGCTGCGGGAGAGGTCTCCCCGCGGCCGCTCCGAAGCGCCCGCCGGGGGCCTATGGGGGAAACATCGCTATGCGAGTTTCCTCCATAGACTGCCTCGCTATACGAGGCAGTAGTTTCCCCCAGAAACCCCCTCGCTATGCGAATTCATCGTTAAACGAAGCATTCGCTAAGCGAGGCACCACTGTATTTCTAGTATTTTTATTTTAATATTTTCAGACTGTGGATAAATGAATCAGCAGATACAGGTCCTGCGGATAGGGGGTCCTATTGTATTAGAAAGCCATTCTCTGACGCAAAATAGACTGGGCTAAATCCAGTTGTTGGTCCCAGATACAGTAGACCCATTGGATGAATAGGGTTTGTTAAGTTAACACATATGTAAGTTCCTTTGATCCTATGGCCTACTCTTTGTCAATGAATTTGGTCACTGAATCGAGGCATTTTTTTCAAAATTATCTCTAGAAAACCTTCAGGACCTTTCAGGACATTTTCGCCAGTTGCTAGATTGAACATGTGTATGTGTTTAGTCGTTTAGTCGTGTCCGACTCTTCGTGACCCCATGGACCAGAGCACGCCAGGCCCTCCTGTCTTCTACTGCCTCCCGGAGTTGTGTCAGGTTCATGTTGGTTGCTTCGCAGACACTGTCCAGCCATCTCATCCTTGGTCGTCCCCCTTCGCCTCTTGCCATCACACTTTCCCAACATCAGGGTCTTTTCCAGGGAGTCTTTTCTTCTCATTAGATGGCCAAAGTACTGGAGCCTCAGCTTCAGGATCTGTCCTTCCAGTGAGCACTCAGGGTTGATTTCCTTTAGAACTGATAGGTTTGTTCTCCTTGCAGTCCAGGGGATTCTCAAGAGCCTCCTCCAGCACCACAATTCAAAGGCATCAATTCTTCGGCGGTCTGCTTTCTTTATGGTCCAGCTCTCACTTCCATACATCACGACAGGAAAAACCATAGCTTTGACTATTCGGACTTTTGTTGGCAAGGTGATGTCTCTGCTTTTCAAGATGCTGTCCAGATTTGTCATCGCTTTCCTCCCAAGAAGAAGGCGCCTTTTAATTTCAGGGCTGCTGTCTCCATCTGCAGTGATCATGGAGCCCAGGAAGATAAAATTTGACACTGCCTCCATATCTTCCCCTTCTATTTCCCAGGAGGTGATGGGACCAGTGGCCATGATCTTAGTTTTTTTGATGTTGAGTTTCAGACCGTTTTTTGCACTCTCCTCTTTCACTCTCATTACAAGGTTCTTTAATTCCTCCTCACTTTCTGCCATCAGAGTGGTATCATCTGCATATCGGAGGTTGTTGATATTTCTTCCGGCAATCTTAATTCCGGCTTGGGTTTCTTCCAGTCCAGCCTTCCGCATGATGTATTCTGCATATAAGTTAAATAAGCTGGGGGACAATATACAGCCTTGCCGTACTCCTTTCCCAATTTTGAACCACTCAGTTGTTCCATGACCAGTTCTAACTGTTGCTTCCTGTCCCACATATAGGTTTCTCAGGAGACAGATAAAGTGGTCAGGCACTCCCATTTCTTTAAGAACTTGCCATAGTTTGCTGTGGTCCACACAGTCAAAGGCTTTCACATAGTCAATGAAGCAGAAGTAGATATTTTTCTGGAACTCTCTGGCTTTCTCCATAATCCAGCGCAAGTTAGCAATTTGGTCTCGAGTTCCTCTGCCTCTTCGGAATCCAGCTTGTACTTCTGGGAGTTCTCGGTCCACATACTGCTGAAGCCTACCTTGGAGGATTTTGAGCATAACCTTGCTAGCGTGCGAAATGAGTGCAATTGTACGGTAGTTGGAGCATTCTTTGGCACTGCCTTTCTTTGGGATTGGGATGTAGACTGATCTTTTCCAATCCTCTGGCCACTGTTGAGTTTTCCAAACTTGCTGGCATATTGAATGTAGCACCTTAACAGCATCATCTTTCAAGATTTTAAATAGTTCAACTGGAATGCCATCACCTCCACTGGCCTTGTTGTTAGCCAGGCTTTCTAAGGCCCACTTGACTTCGCTCTCCAGGATGTCTGGCTCAAGGTCAGCAACTACATTGTCTGGGTTGTCCGGGATATCCAAATCTTTCTGATATAATTCCTCTGTGTATTCTTGCCACCTCTTCTTGACGTCTTCTGCTTCTGTTAGGTCCCTCCCATTTTTGTCTTTTATCATGTTCATCTTTGCGCAAAATGTTCCTCTAATATGTCCAGTTTTCCTGAACAGATCTCTGGTCTTTCCTTTTCTGTTATCTTCCTCTATTTCTTTGCATTGTTCATTTAAGAAGGCCCTCTTGTCTCTCCTTGCTATTCTTTGGAAGTCTGAATTCAAGTTTCTGTAACTTTCCCTATCTCCCTTGCATTTTGCTTCCCTTCTCCTCTCTGCTATTTCTAAGGCCTCGTTGGACAGCCACTTTGCTTTCTTGCATTTCCTTTTCTTTGGGATGGTTTTCGTTGCTGCCTCCTGGACAATGTTACGAGCCTCTATCCAAAGTTCTTCAGGCACTCTGTCCACCAAATCTAGTTCCTTAAATCTGTTCTTTACTTCCACTGTGTATTCATAAGGGATTTGGTTTAGATTATACCTGAGTGGCCCAGTGGTTTTTCCTAATCTCTTCAGTCTAAGCTTGAATTTTGCTATGAGAAGCTGATGATCAGAACCGCAGTCAGCTCCAGGTCTTGTTTTTGCTGACTGTATAGAGCTTCTCCATCTTTGGCTGCAGAGAATATAATCAATCTGATTTCGATATTGCCCATCTGGTGATTTCCATGTATAGAGTCGCCGCTTGTGTTGTTGGAAAAGAGTGTTTGTGATGACCAGCTTATTCTTGACAAAACTCTATTAGCCTTTGTCCTGCTTCGTTCTGAACTCCAAGGCCAAACTTCCCTGTTGTTCCTTTTATCTCTTGGCTCCCTACTTTAGCATTCCAGTCCCCTAGAATGAGAAGAACATCTTTCTTTGGTGTCAGTTCTAGAAGGTGTTGTAAATCTTCATAGAATTGTTCAATTTCAGTCTCCTCAGCAATGCTGGTTGGTGCATAAACTTGGATTATTGTGATGTTGAATGGTCTGCCTTGGATTCGTATTGACATCATTCTATCATTTTTGAGATTGTATCCCATTACAGCTTTTCCCACTCTTTTGTTGACTATGAGGGCTACTCCATTCCTTCTACGGGATTCTTGTCCACAATAGTAGATATGATAATCATCTGAGCTGAATTCGCCCATTCCTGTCCATTTTAGTTCACTGATGCCCAGGATGTCGATGTTTATTCTTGCCATCTCTTGTTTGACCACCTCCAGCTTCCCAATGTTCATAGATCTTACATTCCAGGTTCCTATGCAGTATTTTTCTTTGCAGCATTGGATTTTCCTTTCACTTCCAGGCACGTCCACAGCTGAGTGTCCTTTCGGCTTTGGCCCAACCACTTCATTAGCTCTGGAGCTACTTGTACTTGTCCTCCGCTCTTCCTCAGTAGCATGTTGGATGCCTTCCGACCTGAGGGGCCCATCTTCCAGCGTCATATCTTTTAGCCTTTTGTTTCTGATCATGGGGCGTTCTTGGCAAAGATACTGGAGTGGCTTGCCATTTCCTACTCCAGGTGGATTGCGTTTAGTCGGAACTCTCCACTATGTCCTGTCCGTCTTGGGTGTCCCTGCACGGCATAGCCCATAGTTTCTCTGAGTTACTCAAGCCCCTTCGCCACGACAAGGCAGCAATCCATGAAGAAGGGATTGAACATAGTAGGTCGATAAGATGTCCCTAAAATTTAACTTACCAGTAACTTTGTTGTTCTTGTTCCATAAAGTTCATTGCATCAGGTTGCGCCCGTCTAGCTGCCCTGAGCAAATGGACCCTAGCTGCAGTTTACACACCTGACCAGCACAAATGGACTTTGCATGACTAAGTTAATGCTTACTGGCTTTTAGCTGACCTGGAATGTTGAAAGAAAGAGTTTATAACTCGGGGCTTGTAGATAACTGATAACTGTTCTTTTGGCTTCCCAAAAGCTGTAGTCTCACTCTAATGGCTATTCCAAAAGAAAGTACATTAACTGAATGAAAGGGATCTATATAAGTGCTGGCCTAGCATTGTGTCAGTGAGTCTACCTTAACTGGGGCTAATAGTTGGATTTAGAGAGAGAGAGAGGAAAAAAACACAAAATAAATGTGGACTTTTTTTTTCATTTTTCAATGTCAGCCTTGTGATATAGATTCCTTTTTTTTAATACCAGCAACTAAATTTATTTATGTAGGCCCAGACGGTGACCAAAAAAAGAACACATGGACTAGTATCCTATTTAGAGACGGGCATAAACTGTGGTTCAATGGTTCGGCCTGGTTTGGTGTGTCACCCGTACAGGTGTTCCGTTGGCACTGCCTGCTTCCTTTCCTCACCTCCTCTGGGGGATCAGCCGCTCACCTTTAGGGGCATGCTTTCCTCCTCCACCTCCTTCAGGCAATCCTTCACTCACTTGCAGCAACATGGGCTTCCCTGCCCTGCCTGAGGAGGCAGAGGAAAATGTGCTCCTGAGTGGGTGACTGCCAAGAGGGAAGTGTGTGCCACAGAACACCTGTGCAGGCACCACATTGAACCTCCAAATCATGGTTCATTTCCATCTCTAATCCTGTTGTAGACCTCTGCCTGCAGACTGGGAGTTAAATTACCAGTGGTGATAGGTTGTTGCCAAGTAAAGAGTTCCTTTATCCAGTGTTGGGCTCCTCAACTTGTGCCTAATGTTAATGAATTCATGTGTACCCTGAAAAGGAACTCTTCAATTATTGGCAATCTACTACTGCCAGTAACATTGCCATTGGGCAGGCAGGGCTATTCAACAGGATACTGGCCAAGGTTTTGAAAATGTCATTTATTAGTCTGTTGCCTGAAATATTTGGTGAAACGGAAGTGTTTCAGGTGGAATTGAAACAGATGAAGCTTATTTCAAGAACCAATAACATAAAACCAAACAAGCAACTTCAGCATTTATCACTTAATTTCTTTGTGTCTCTCCTTTTTAAGTACAGCTAAACATGCGCATGTAAATTATGCATGCTACTAAAGGTTTTCATTAGCTGTGCTGCATGGCAAACTTTATCATTGTTTTTTGAACCCCTGCACAGCCTTTTATTTTTCTGTTTGTGAAATATCTTGTAGAGCGATGACAGAGAGACAGATTCAGCATCAGACAAGAGTTATCCACTTGGCAGGATTAAGAAGAGCCCCAGTTCCCTAACCAACCTTAGCGGCTCTTCTGGCTTGGCCTCCTTGTCTTCTGTATGTAAATGAAAGCTTCAGTTAATCACGCTGCTTTTGCTAATAGTCGTGTGCTTATAAACCCCTGCAGACCTTTGTAACAGAGCTTCTGTTTGATATTTAGATGCATGGTGCCATTTATAAATGTCTGTAAATAAACTTCAGCATACACATGTATTTTAAAGCACCTTACTCCTTTCCTGTCTCAATTAACGTCTCATTTGACCCTTTCTATTCTGCTGAATTTTTAGGGCACCAGGTATTTCTGAGTACATTTCCTAAGCATTGTTTTCTGTAAAATGATGTGCCTGCCTTTTCCACTGCAGGTATTCTAAACCAGAAGTTGCAACCAATCTTGGGCCCCTTAATGAACGAGCAAAGCTCTGAAGTAACATGTTAAATTTACTGATGCTACTCTCGACATGAATATGTGACAAACCTGGATGTGAATACAAGGCAGTGATTATTGATTCCATGCTAAGCCCCCCCCCATTTCATGTTTTCTTCTGTATTGGGAGGAGCTGCTGGAGGCAACTGGCACCCTTCCAGCAGCAAATGCTAAATGTCATGTTTTAGAAATAACGTTAAGCTCCTTCTTTTTTCATCTCATGGAGTTGAACGCCCCCTGCCATCAAATTTGCAAAACCAAGTTTTAGCTTCTATGGCCCAAATCCTGTGGCATAATTAACGCTGGGGTGCAATGCAAACAGTGTAGTAACTTTTGGAGGTGATGTGCCTCAAGTTGAGAAACCTTCGTACACATTATATGTTATGTGTATGTGACTCAGTACCAACAGACTATGTCAAGGGTGGTTTCTTAACTTTTGAGACTTCGCTATGCAAAAGGATTTCAGCCTATATGAAATACCAGCAGTATGGCATCCCAGCAAGGCTAATTAGTGCCACGACCCTTGTAAAACCAGAGGGATGTGGTGGCGCTGTGGGTTAAACCGCAGAAGGAGGACAGAGTCAGAACTCTGTCTGTGCTCTGGTACAGTGGTCAACACCACCAGCAGAGCTTCAGCAAAAAAAAAAAAAAAAAAGGAAGTTTAAAACTCAACAAGGCCTGGCTCCCAGCACTGAAAAATACAGCCTGCAAAAGGTCAACAAACTCTACCCAGCCACAAGGACCAATGATCACTGCACACAAAAGATCAGTTAATGACACCCATCAATCACAGTGACAGATCATCTCTCCCCCTTATCACAACAATGCATCCACAACAAAAACACTCTGATCACCATAATCACCCATCTCCTGAAAAGGACAAAAGCTGATCCCTCAGCTATAAATACTGTACTCAGCTATCCAAACAAACTGTACCAGAGTGCAGACAGAGTTCTGACTCATGTCCTCTGAAGATGCAGGCCACAGAAACTGGTGAAACATTAGGAAGAACAACCTTCAGAACACGGCCAGAGCCCAAAAAAACCCACAACAACCATGTAATATTATTGTTTGATAATACCCAGAGCTCTCTCTTTTTGCTTAATACAGACACAGTGTCAACACTGGTCTTAACTTTCCTTTGATAGCTATCTAGAATAAAAAATCATACCTTGTGATTGACAGCAATATTCGAAACCATGGTTTATTGCAGGGTGCCATAATTCACAAAACTAGCTCTTTCTCGATCTCCAGAGTCTGGGTGTCCTATAAAAATAAGATTAGAAGAATACCTCTGTTCTGGTATAGAGTTCTTGTCTTGTCCAGGCTTCATGCCATCCATCCATAAGAGCCAGCAGCTGATATTTACAGAGCAGAGTTTAACTCCTTTCTCATACATGAACCTGCTAGGCAGGTGTGAACATGAGCTGCTGTGATTCCATACTGCTTTTTATAAAAATCTGTAAATTTGAGCCAATAGTGACATCTTTCATAGCATTGTTTGAAGACAATTGAGGTGACACGGTAAAGCAGTAGGTATACGGAAAATGCTAAATGTAATACAATAGGCCCATGGTATCCACGGGGAATCAGTTCCTCCCACTGCAAATGTCAAAACCCCCAGATAATAGCAATCCCTATATACTGCATTGTTTCTGGTTCCCTCTAGTGGACAGGTCTGGTAATTACATAGTTAAAATACCTATTTCCGAGTTTTTCTCTTTAATATTTTAAATATTTTCAGACCTTGGATAAGTGAAACCATGGATACCGATCCCATGGGTACGGGGGTCCTAGTATACTAATGATGGATTCCAGTCATTTGGTTCCAAAATGATACCAGTCAGTTTCTGGACAAATTTCCAAGTTGTTTTTGTATACAAACAACAGGTACATGGGGAAGCCCTGGGGAAATCCAAGTGAGGTGTGCGGGTGGAATGCCACATATCCGCCTAAAGTGGCAATGTGAAACCCCTTGTCAGGCCACTGGCCACTGGTACAGAAGCCTGTTAGTAGGTCTCTTGAGAGATCGAGAGCTAATTGATGGAAATATTGCTTTTCAATCCACTCCATGAAATCATTCCTTGCATGTGATCCTGTTAATGATTTCCTCCTGGGGTTTGAAAAGAAGCATGAGTAATTTAATTTAAGGTGAATTTTTGTTTCTGAAGTCTATGTTCAGTCTTTAAAAGAAGTTCTCAGGAAGCAAGAAAGATTTTTATGCTCTCTCTCAATCTCTCTCTTTCTTTCTTTTTGGTCCCATCCACAGGTGAGCACTAGCGTGATGAGCGTCTACAGTGGAGATTTTGGCAACATAGACGTTAAGGGAAATATCCAGTTTGCCATTGATTACGTGGAGCAGCTGAAAGAGCTCCACATTTTTATTGCCCAGGGGAAGGACTTGGCCGTTGCAGATGTGAAGAAGCAGCGCTCAGATCCGTAAGTGTAGCGGGGAGGTGCCTCAGACTTCTGTTCCAAAACAGCTGTGTTGTTCTCTTCACAAAGTGGAAGTGACCTTTCAGAACACACATCTGATAATATTGCATCCAGGCCAGAGCCCTAATTAGCCATTTTGCCTCCTGGGACTACAGAGTGCTCTTGGTTGAACTTGGGTGACACAATAAATTGGAATAGGTGGGAATCAATAGGGGAACAATGAAGAAAGCCTTCAAGTGGATACATGACAGCTATTTTGATTCTGCCTGTTTTGTGTTCCCTTCTGTCTAAGGAGGAGCTGCTGGAGGCAACTGGCACTCTCCCAGGTGCAAATTATTGTGGTCTCTAAATTTTGGTGCCTTCAGCAAAAGGCTTGGTCAACCCACCTTGGTTACAGTTCTGATGAGGGCTAAGTTTTGGTGATGGCTCTCCAGATGGACCAAGAAGTCACCCAGTAGTGTAGTAGTTTCCTCAGAGTTTGGAAGTAAAGTATTACAATTAGCCTAATGAATACCTGACCTTTCTTTTGCAATCTTATATAATCCAGAAGGAAGGAGGAAAAGACCGTGTGGCTCCCCAATATTGTTTGTTTTTGCGAAGGCTTTCACGGCCGAAATCTAATGGTTGTTGTGGGCTTTTCAGTCTCTTTGGCCATGTTCTGAAGGTTGTTCTTCCTAAAACACATTGCTCACCATAATCACCCATCTCCTGAAAAGGACAAAAGCCTATCTCACAGCCATAAATACTACACTCCCAAGCAAATTACACCGGAGCACAGAGTGCTGTCCTCTGAAGATGCCGGCCACAAAGACTGGCAAAACATTAGGAAGAACAACCTTCAAAACACAGCCAAAGAACCCGAAAAAACCACAACAACCATTGTTTATTTGTTCATTTGTTTATTTAACAGACATACATACATACCACCTATCTGGCAGCCAAGGCCACTCTCGGTGGTTTAAAGACCAAACAATAAAATAACAATATAAAATGACAGCCATCAATTAAAAAATGCAGAACAAAATACAAAATACCATAAAATGCAGTAGAAACAGGAATACAGTGCAATACATTACAATTAAAAGCACATTACGAAAAATGTAAGAGGATGTGTTGCTTTTGTTGGATCACTGGAAAATCAAACAAATTTGCAAGCTTTCGTGGAGAAAATTCCACATCTTCAGGCTGAACACAACCCCTTTGTAGACAGTAGAGGAAAATTGTACACCAGAGTCCAAACATGTGTGGCAAATGTCTGTTGGAGTTGACGTTGGTCCTCTCGAGGCGACAGTCTCAAGCCTCTTTTGCAGCATGGCTTGGAATTTTTGCACTTCTTGGTCCTCTTTTAGGCCCAAAAGGTTGCCAATTATGCTTTTGCAATGAAGGCGTTATAGAGTTACATTTCAAAAGTGGGAATCCAATGTATCAGTGTAACAAATGCTGGCTAGAAACCTTTTGGAATTACCCTCTGCTGGCGACACTTCCTGCTGGGTGGAAGTTCAATAGGATTTTGTCCCCAAAGTCCTGTTTCTCTATGAAGCAAAATTCTATTTCAGGTCCCAATAAAGGTAAAGATCTCTGGTTTATTCTTGAGCTTACCAGGTTGATAGTTAAACCTTTTCTTTCTTTCTCCGTCCCGTCCCTCCCTCCCTTCCTTAGGTATGTGAAGAGTTACTTGTTACCGGAGAAATACAAACTGGGCAAAAGAAAAACATCTGTGAAGAAGAAAACATTGAATCCTGTCTTTAATGAGATCTTGCGGGTAATTTGCTCTATTGACTCTGCTTTCAAAGCTTGGGATAGGACGTTGCCTATGCAACCAAAGTAAGGAATGTGGTGACGCTGCAGGTTAAACCGCAGAAGCCTCGGTGCTGCAAAGTTAGAAGACCAGCAGTCCTAAGATCGAATCCACACAACAGAGGGAGCTCCCATCGCTTGTCCCAGCTCCTGCCAACCTAACAGTTCGAAAGCATGTACAAATGCAAGTAGATAAATAGGCACCACTTCAGTGGGAAGGTCATGGCGTTCTGTGTCTAGTCACGCTGGCCATGTGACCACAGAAACTGTCTTCCGACAAACGCTGGCTAGAGTCGGACACGACTGGGCCAAATGTCAATGGGAACATTTACCTAACCTTTACCTATGCAACTAAAACAGCATCATCCCTACAAATAAGGGTGCAGAATTATTGGGAGACTTGGGGAAAATTCAGGGTTTACTGAAGGACAAAGCATTACTGATCCTGGCAGAGATGGGGGGGTTCCTACTGTAGTTTTATAAACATTGTAGAAGTTCATTGTTCTGCAATGAAGCTGGTAAAGTGAATCCAGTCCCCTTGCCTCCCTGCTCTGTTGGAGCCAGCAGGAGGAACACAGCTTTTACAACTTAGGGTGCTCACCATCTCTTTGGGAAGCAAAGGACACTTACAACCTTCTTTAAAGCTGATTGTATGTTTGCATTGTAGGTAATGTCCTTAAATGCTAATTTGTCTTTTTTCCTCCCAACTCCCGCCATTAAGTACAAAGTTGACAAGGAGCTCTTGGCAACGCAGAGACTGAATATTTCTGTCTGGCACAACGACACTTTTGGGCGCAACAGTTTCTTGGGCGAAGTGGAGCTTGACTTGGGAAGCTGGGACTGGAATGACAAGCAGAACAAACAGATGATCTGGTACCCCCTTAAACCAAGAGTGAGTGAATGGCTTTGGCTGGATAAGATGCCCTTTTAGAAGGGACCGAGTTCCGTTCTCCTCCCGTCTCCCTTCCCAAAGGACTGCAAGAAGATGATCACCAACCCTGAGTCATACCTTGAACAGTAAAAATGATCCCTATACTAATGAACTTTGCTTCCATACATCAAGTGGTTAGAACTAAAATGAGTAACATTGCCCAGGGTGAAGAATTGGTAATTTACCATCGGGAATGTGCACCCAGGTTCCAATATTTGCTCCATCAAAAAATGCTTTAAAAGGGGGCTGAATGTCAATCAGATATTAGTATTTTTCTTTTATAAAAAGAGGATATCAGTTTAAGTCCTTACAATTCTTAAAATTGGTGGATGCTTTCTTGGGAACCGTGCCTCCTTTTCTTTCTCACTGGTAGAAATAGTTTTCTTGAGATGGTGTTCAATTTCATTTTTATTGTATAATTTATTGTATTTTATTCTACTTGTTTTAATGTTGTGAGCTGCCTTGAGTTCCCCCATTGAGAGAAAGGCAGCTTCATAATGGTAGTCAATCAATCAATCAATCAATCAAAATATAATTTGTCAAATTTCAAATGCTTTTATTTTATAGTAGCCATTGACTTTAATGGTGATTATTTTGGAATGGGAGGGCATAGGTAGGTGTGTTAATAGTACAGCTTTTATCTGAAATATGTTATTATTTCTTTAGTGAAACAGTATTAATATCCGTTGCCTGTGCTTTTTCCTGGCATGCTGTTTGTGGAAATATACAATCAATAGTTGCATGCATTAGCCTTCTCATAGTCAGTAATTTTTTTAATGACTTGTTTAGACTCCGCTGGCTTCTCTCGAAGCAGAGAACAGAGGGGAAATAAAGATAGCTCTCCAATATGTCCCACAGCCTACTGGGGGTAAGTATTCCTGTTACCCACCTATTCAGTAGGTCTTATATGGTGTTCTACTCACCCATCCTGATTTAATCTCTGCCTTAGTATGAATGAATGAATGAATGAATGAATGAATTCTAAAGATTAAGTCTCATGTCTTAACACAAGTGCAGAAAGTTTATGCTCATGAGCTTCCTCCTCATTCACTTTGCCTGTAGAGATTAGAAATTTCTTTTCCTGGTTTGTGGCATGTTCAGTTATGGCAGGCTGTGATTCACAGAAACAGGTTTGCCCGTAAAACCATCAAGACCAAGCTGGGGTTTTCTGTTGTGGCTGGTAGGCAAATCATAGTATTCTGGATTCAGATGAAATGGCCTAGGTCATGGTTTGTTGAAAATGAGGAACAGAAGCTTCTACAGGTCTTCTGAGGAGTTGATACAAGTGCCCAAATTAGCAGGAAAAGTTGCCGATGCTTGTCAGGCTGAGCCAAGATTGTGTTAGAACACCCCCAAGTTGGTTTGGTTCCAAACTTGCCAGCTTATTCTTGAGAAAATCCACAAAACAGAATCATGAATACCATTTAACTGCTGCAGTTCTATCGTGTACCAGCTAGTGGAGGCAGCTGATATTAGAAAGTTCTCTGTCATGGTACACTTTACTGTCAGATGTGATAATGACCTTTGAAGATAGTGCTGTGGTCCTTAGATAGGGCTGTGATAACTAGGCAGCCTTCTGTTTGTGGCTAGTGAAGAAAATGGGATATTCACATTAAAGGCCACCATTCTGAGTGCTTCAAGGCAAGACTTTTATTGTGCAATTGCCTTGCCACGTTATCAGAATTTCAGAAAGATGCCGATATCAGCCTCCTCCATTTTCAACTACCCTGTGTTTTTGTTGCTGATCCTCCTGCCTTCTTTCTGATTGAACTCCTAACCTCTGGTTCTGCAGCCAGATAACACGAACCACTGAGCTATCTAGCTAGGACCATACATCTTATTGATGGTAAAACAGGAAAGGAACTGCAATATATGTTTGAACAGAACATCCATGCTATACTCCTAATGGGGAGTGGGTGGGGAATCTTTTTCAAAGGTAAAAAGACCCCGGCTACTGGAGAAGTCCATATCTGGGTGAAAGAATGCAACGACCTTCCCATTCTCAGAGGCAACAAGCTCAACTCCTTTGTTAAATGGTAAGAGCGGAGAACTGATCTTGCAGGCGAAATATGGCCTCTCTGTGTTTGTGTGTTCTAAATCCTTTAACACTTAAATTGTACCTATGCAACATCCGGAGGTATCTTTCTGGCTGGATGTGCCTTCACATTCAATTAGAATTGTTCAAGATAAACTCATATGCGAATTACGGTTAATTATTTAATTTAAATTATATTTAAAGTTTATGTACAGTTGTTTTGTGCAGCTCCTTTGAGTAACCCATGAAAATAAATGCATTGAAAAAGAATAAATAAATAAATAAATAAATAAATAAATAAATAAATAAATAAATAAATAAATAAATAAATAAATAAAAACACTTTATTATTCCAATGGTCTTGTTTCACGAAGCCAACTAGTGATGCACCTAACAGGTATTATTTGCGTATTTGTTGATTGTGATCATGTGTATCTAAAGCTGAATCTAACTGATTAGTATATGTGCCCACTCATCTTAAGGACTTCAGATGTTCAAACTGGGAAATGTTACGGTCCGCAGTCATCGTCAGAGCTTGGAAAACTTATTTTGTTGAGTTTTCTCACAGAGCCACTGGCTGTGATGGCTAGAAGATGCTGAGGGTTGTAGCCCAAAGGAGATCTGTTCCCCGAGTTCTGTTCTTGTTGAGTGCCCCTGATTCTCAGTTCTTAGTGGCCTCAGAGAGCTGGTGCTTGTGGGATTGCATTTTTATTTTTTTTTGCTCAATGTTGTCAAGTCTTCAAGCTGTCTTGCACTGTAAGGAATGGAGCACAAGCCTTACACAATAATGAGAGGGAGGAATGTCCCAGGTCCAGGTGTGTGTTGCAGCCTTCCAGCTATGTGCTGCGTGTTTCTTTGACGCAGAGACAATGACTGTGTTTGTAGGTCATTATAAGCCATGGAGTAGTTTACTGAATATTGGTTTATGATGTGCATATTCATCTCTGCTAACAAGCCATGGTTGGTTCACCAGCCAGAAACCACAGTTGAAATCCATGGTTTGTTTTCAACTAATGAACTCTGATTTGTTCAAACTTGCTTGTCATGATTTCTGAGTTTATAACTCTGGTTTGCCTCTGGTTTGTTTCTTCAGCTGCCCATCCTGAAGCAGAAGCTGAAAAGGCGGGTGGGAGAGAAACACAAGATAGGAGGAACACAACCCAGATTGTTTAGACCTGCTAGGCAATTCATGGCTTAAGCAACAAACCATAGGTAACACAAATCATGGCTTATTGTGACCTGAGAATTTCTCAGCTTACTTTCACCAAAAATGATAGTAAGATTAACACTTAAGAGCTTCGTTGCATTGTGCTGTTGCAAACTATGACATACAAAGATATTTTCACAATACTTTTCTTCTTTTTTGTCTTAAGTACCATTCTTCCAGATACAAGTAGGAAAAGCCGTCAGAAAACAAGAGCTGTAGCAAAGACCACAAATCCGATATTCAACCACACTATGGTCTATGATGGCTTCAGGCCTGAAGATTTGAAAGAAGCGTGTGTAGAACTCACTGTGTGGGATCACAACAAACTGGCCAATCACTTCCTGGGAGGACTCAGGATAGGACTTGGAACAGGTATTTTTTGCTGAGTGGATTTTCGCTACCATCCTAGTCCACCTACTTTAGTTCAAAAACAATAAAGAAATCGTTACAAATTTCAAATAAGAACTCTAATTTTTTTAAAAAAAAACTTTGCACAGCTAAAGGGAATATATAGAAATGCAAAATATGGTTTACACATGGCTTACTATTTTTTTTTAATTGAGTGGTATTTCCAGGAGCAGTTGGGGGTGGTGGTGGATTTGTTTATTGTAACAATGGAGCCAAATGAGGACAACAAAAGCAGGAAGCTGAAGTAATATAAACTGTACGTTATTTCCTGATGGAATTGAGACTTGCAGACAGAGAGACTGGCTTGAACAAAACTTTGGCCAAAATCCTGTTGCATGAATGACACTTATGGAATGTTGAAGACGTGACTGGCAGAGGGGGAAAATCACAGACTCCCTCCATTTGAACGATGGCTTGCTTGTCTCATTAGTAATCCATTCCATCATGTGGAAACCGTGACAACTGCAGGAAGTTTTTATGTACCAAAAATCTCTTCCTTGACAGCAATATCATCTGGTAGTGGTGATTTTTAGTAATTAAAAATTTCCCACTTGTGTCCCCTGGCTCCCACAGTTTCCACACAATAAGACTGATTACTTGGACATTGAACAGCCCACAGGACAGAAGGAAGAAGTCTTTACAGTACTGAAAATCTCTCCCTGACTCAGGAATAACTTCTGAATCAGGATTTTAACCATTAAGAGAAATGAATATTTTCTTAGACCAGCCCCATTTTCCCACCTGCAGTGGGAATTCATCAGAGATAATCTCTTGACAATCAGACTTGCAAATTAAGCTTGTGTTATCTTCCAACGGAGGCACGTGGTGGCACTGCGGGTTAAACCGCAGAAGCCTTTGTGCTGTAAGGTCTGTAGATCTTCAGCTATATGATCGAATCCATGTGACGGAGTGAGCACCCGTCACAGCACAGAGGCTTCTGTGGTTTAACCCGCAGTGCCACCACATCCCTAATTAGTGTGGTATACAAGCTAAATAAATAAACAATAACAGACACACAGAGATGGAATGCTTATTCTAAAGACATGCAATGAATAACATACACTCAAATTGCTTTAAAGGAGATTTTACTGTACTTTGCAGTTACTACCATAAAAAATAAAAGGTATTCATTTTATTTCTTTAAACACTTTCTTAGGTAAAAGCTACGGTACACCAGTAGACTGGATGGACTCTACGTGTGATGAAATTAACTTGTGGGAGAGGATGATCAATTCTCCAAACACGTGGGTGGAAGACACTCTGCCCCTCAGGATGCTGACAATAGTCAAAATGGCAAAATAGGATCACTGCAATTGGTCACTTCCAGATTTTATTGCTTGTGGGTGTTTTTTGAGTGGAGAGAATTACCAAACAGCTATACAGAGATGATCTTTTAAGGGGCAAATTTCTTCCTGTGTAATTTCAACAGCAAGGGTATCTGTAATACAATTTTATAGTGAACACTGTTCTCTTTAATAAGGCACATTAACTTTCTCCTCCTCATAGATACTGTGTTTAATTTAAGCACCTTAGTCTTTCTCAAAAGATTCAAGTAAAAAACTTAAAATAAAATATATTTTAAAATATTATGTTCAGTGACTTGGTGTGGCTCCCTGGGATAATACATTAAAGAGGAAAATGATTTCACTAAATAAGCTAAGCTTCCTTCACTTTTCCACTACCCCTTCAGTCCCCATACAATATGCTTGGCAACACAGCGAAAGATTTATACGATCTGTAGAGAAACCAGAGTATATTGGCAACACAACATTATTCTGTAGCTCTAATTATGTGTACTTGAAGCTGAAAATCATTGATGTGTGTATCGATGTCTTCTTAAAGATTTCTGATACTTTGGGATTGGGAAAATCCATGATCAATGCAAACCTGTGGAATTCTACACATGAGCAGACACATCGTGGGAGAGTTTATAGCAGTACATGGCTGGGATTAGGCACTATAGCAAAGACAATAGCTGCAACTAGAACCAGCCATTTCTGCGTCTTGCTTGCTTCACTATGGCCCAACACATAGAATCATAGAATAATGGGGTTAGAAAGAGCCCTATAAGGCCATTAAGTCCCGCCGCCTGCTCAGTGCAGGTATCCAAATCAAAGTAGGTCTGATAGATGGTTGTCCAATGTTCTCTTGAATGTTCCCAGCTTTGGAGCCCTCACCACATCTAAGCCCTGTTCAGGAATTCAGTTTTGACTCTGCAGAGGGAGCTAAGCATGGGCTTCTTGCCCTGTTACTCCCTTCTCCCCTCATTGACAGGGAAAGCATATTCAGATGATTGCATTGGCCCTTCTCCATGTCACTTAGAACCTCCTGTAGGAGAGCTCCGATCCAGTGGAGCAGTGTTGAAGTGTATTGAGTTGAAGGTGATTACATTTTAATGATAGAACACTTCACTCAATTTGGGAAGATGGGGGAGTGGAGGGGCCATTGCAGAGGCAGGACTGCTGGATGTTTTGTGCTTCTGGTTTCCATCAGCCCCAGCCATCGTAGTCAATGATGAGAGATTATGGGAGTTGTAGTCACTGTGGCCCACAGTGGCTCACCCTTGCATTAAAACGGAATAGGGTGATAATAAAGTGAGATGCTACTGCCCTGCTGAAAGTTTTCCCATCGCTTTATTTTATCAGCAGTGGAACCAGCCATCAAAGCCATCCCAACTGTCCACTTAGGCACACAATTATTTGAACAAGGATTTGGGCTGTAGACAAGTACAGCTGGAAAAAAGCAAAGGAGGAAAAGCTGTTTAGCATGCAGTAAAAATAATTGCATTTCAAGACTCTAGTTCTGTACACACTCCCATGTAAACAAGACACACTGAATGAGGGGAGATTATTTATGAGTGCAATGCACAAGATTGCATAAAATAAAATTCTTTACTCTCAAGATAAGCCAGTATGGGGTCAAAGGATGCTAGGAGTGTGGATGTTGTTGTTGAGGAAGAACAGAACAACCACGCTGGTTGATTGAGGTGTGGAAGAAGAGAAGGAAGGCTGGGATTCAGACAGAGGTCTGTTAAGTCTCAGAGAAGAGCTACGGCTGGTCTTCTGGGCCACTAAATAAAATGTTAGTCCATATGTTAGCCGTTCGTCCATTGTTAAACATGGGAAAGAGTCAAAGGCTCAAAATTAAAGGCAACATAAAAGTTGCTTAAGATAAACTACGGTATTCCTTTGTGGTCACCCTAGTCTGGTAGCAGCAACAGATCACACAGAAAAGGGGGAGTCAGATTAAAAATGGGACGTTTGAAGTACTGTATATTCCCATGAGCACCCTGGTCACAACCAGCTTGCTCAATATCATACACAGAGGCAAGGATTCACATGATGATTCATTCTTATCCATGGGTGTTCTCACGTGTAGTATTCACAAGTAGTCTTTCTGAATTTAGAAGTTATCCACAAGCGATGAACCTGGAAAAACAAAGGGGTCCTTTTCATCAAGACAAAGATGCCACATGAATACTGGAAACAATTCTTCACACACCACTTTATATATACAGTGGTGCCTCGCAAGACGAATGCCTCGCCGGACAAAACACTCACAAAATGAAAGCGTTTTGTAATCGTGTTGGTGACTTGCAAGACAGCTTTCTCTATGCCCGTGCTTCACAAGATGATTTTTTTTCCGCAAGACCGATGCCTTGCAAGATGAAAATAATTCATTCATCTTGCGAAGTTTCCCATAGGTTTCCTATGGGAAACCGCTTTTCGCAAGACAGCGCTACTCGCGGAACGAATTACTTTCGTCTTGCAAGGCACCACTGTATAAGATTTGTTTATGGGACTTACACACTCTTGATTTGGCCTATATTTCTTTCATATCGTATTTATGGCTGTGGCCAAAAAAGGTTGAAAGTGGCTGCTTTGGAGAATAAACAGCTCTATTTACCCTGTTTCCCTGAAAATAAGAGCTAACCTTAAATTAAGCCCTAGTATGATTTTTTTAGGATGCTCGAAATATAAGCTCTATATGCAGCAACCAGAAGAAGATGACATGATTGTAATTGAATAAATGTAGATTGTTCTACATTAAAAAAAATAAAACAGCCCCTGAAAATAAGCCCTAATGTGTTTTTTTGGAGCAAAAATTAATATAAGACCCTGTCTTATTTTCGGGGAAACACAGTAGCATAAGTTTTCACTGATTACTCCCACTATTATCCCTTTGTTTATAACACTATGGATAGAACAAAAGAAAAAATAAAGAAAATTGTTGTGGCACCTTAAAGACTAACTGCTATATTTTAATGTGAACTTTCCTGGACAAAACCACTTCCTAAGACAAGGGTCTAAAAAGGGTTGCCATCAGCTAGAATTGACTTGATGATACATTATGACTATTATTAATTTATATGCAAACTTTGTACTTAAAAACAGAGCTTCATTAAGAAGTATTAGACATTTGTTTAGTCTTGCAGAAAAGTCACCACAGATTTCAAGTTTCTGATTAGTTTGTTTATTGCAAACTGCATTTGCAAATGGACTGCACACGTGTGGTAGCTTTGAAGAAATGTGTCTCTGGAGGGATAACGTTTTATCAACTTTAAATTACCAATTTGGTGTTTTCTGTATAATTACATATTCCAAGACAAATGCCTTGGGATCATCATTCATCCATTCATTCGTAACTGACCAGACTGGAATCTATAAGATTAAAAAATCAGGGGGAGACTATATTCAAATTAATTTCTTGCAGGAGAAATGGATATAATTGCAAAAAAAATAAAACCAAGAGATCAATCATACTAAAGCTGTGCAGGTGATAGGTTCATGTAAGGACGTTTTGCAAGAGCTGTACACATTGGCAAGAATCCTGTTAGTATTTGGGTAAGGTTTTTGTAACTTCATGTGGCTAATTTGCAATAATTGATGAGATGCTGAGAGACATCTCAACTGCCAGATCAGGCAGGTGACTGAGATACATTGTGGCTCCTCATCAATTAGTCATAGCAAGTTATGCAAACACCTGTAAGATGCTGACCATTATATTTTAAATCCTGTCATGGTTAGTTCACACACATCATATACATGTACGTATTTTAGTGGGTGAGATGAGCTGTATTACTCTACTGCAACCAGAACAACAATGCATCATATAAAGTCAGTGAAGTCTGATCAATTCGGTGCAGCATCAAATTACAATCTGCCTGCACAAATCAACACAGGTTCATCAATACAGAGCTAGAGGAAAACATGCATCAATAGCACATTGTTTGCAACGAATACAATTTACGGATGTGGCTTAGAATGACTGTTTTTTAAATGGTGGGACTTATATAAGTTTCACCACTGGATTAAAAGCACCGATGTCCCTGCGTGTGCAAAAAAGTTTTCCCCCTATTCTCTTCCCCAGAACGGTGTATCTTTTCCAGATGTAATTGGAAAAGCTGAAACAAATTGCTGGAAACACCAATCACACTGTGTAAGACATTAGCAACCTTGTTACCCACAAAGCAACAGATCAAATTACTTGTGTGAGACATGACTTCCAAGCCTTCCTGTCCATGAATGAAAAACACCCACTGAACACGATGGGACTTACTCCCAAGGAAACCTCTACAGGGCTGCATGGTTAGCCATTTACCTTAAAGCTCTCATGCACTATCTGGGACAGTAAATAGCCTTCTGGAGTTGTCAGCACCGGCTTCACTGCTTATTTTTAGTCTTCCCGGTGGTGAGGAGCAAAGGAAAAAGGCCATTTTAAGCCATTACAGCAAACTAACCTGTTATAGAGCGCCAATTCCTTAGCTTGGGTGGAATCCTTGTCAGGTTGGCAAACTTTGAAAGAGGCCTCCTTCCCTGTTTGGTCCCTTTCCAGTTGGTTTCAGGTTCCCACGCAAGAGCGACAAAAGGCTGGTGTCCTGGAAGGAGAATGGCTTGAGTCTGTTTTAGTCCTTATTGCCATGGAGATGCAACTCCAGAGCAGCGTCAGACCAAGGGAGTCAAAGAACAAAACGGGTAAGGAAACTTTTTATGGCTTTTAGGGACATGTGTGTTTGTGCCTGAGTGTATCCATCATTATTGCTAAACATACATATTAATTTTATGGGGATTTTTTTAGCAAAATCCATGGAGAAAAAGTGAAACAGCAGTCCAGAATTAGTTAATCTGAAACTGGATGACATTTCTTTAGTATCCTTGTAATAATAAATTAATACCTCATTTTAGAATACAGTATCTATTTATTAGGACAACTCATGGCCATATTTTACACTACAGATAGCATGTAATTAGAAGAGGAAGTTAATATGCTGAAGCACATCTGATTGTCACAGTGGGAGTTCTTCACACCTCCTACAGTTTGCAGATTTACTTGATTCATTTTCTGATTTGATTCTCTTCACCAGAAGGGAATCAAAGGCTTTCTTTGCAAATGGGATTGCTCAGAAGCAAAGGTTTGCCAGAATCGCATATTCTGCCAGCTGAAGCAGTTGCGTAGCTTTGCCTAGCAATCAATAAAGTTGGTTCAGACATCAGGAGAGATCTCCCTTGAATATTTTAATATGACCCATCCACAGTAGAGTTGTGGTATATTTGGAAGTACAGGTGTTCACCATAACTCTCCCCCCCACGCCAACAACCTTGACCCCACTTCTCAGGGAATGTCCAGAAATTTAGGCAACTGGATTAACTGAGGAGGAGCAGGTATTTTACAGCACAAATGGCTCTGAAGTGCCTATTCAGATGTATTCCACATTACAGTATCATTAGATTTAGGCCTTGAATATGTTAAAGAAAAAAGAGGTAAAGGACTATCACTACTTCCCTTCAAATAATGTCTCTAAAAGCACCAGTGCAAGAAGATTAATAGATGCTCAACTTTGCAAATGAAATGTTACTCAGAATTGATCCAAACTCAGAACTGATTTGGCAAGCATGAATAATACATTCTGTTTGTTTGTTTTCCCCCTTCTTGGCTAGATTGATGTTTGGCATCAATTCAATGACAAGTACATATCCACATTTCTCACATCTAGTGCCAAAGTGATGTGGCATGGTTTCAAGAGAGTAGGTTAGTTGTAGAAAGTCCACGCCTCCTTGGCTTGTGATATCACAGAATTCTTGGAACATTCGTGTCAACGGTCACTTTGGCCACTGAATCAGCTGTAGAGCAGTTTGGAGTTTTTGAACGTTACCAAAAGGTGATCAGCTTTGTTGAGAGGATCAAGAAAGGACAGATCCTTGATATGCCTCAGGATGAGAAGGATCCAGGGATGGCCTTTCCGTACCCAATCCCAAAAGATGGGGAAGGAAGTACAGAATGGACCATGGGAGAACCCTTTGAGTCTCTGGAGAAGCTGCAGGGCCTCTCTGAAGGGGAAAAAGGGGAGAAGGCGTTGTTGCGTTCACGCATCCATGAGCAGTCTCAACTGATCTGTATCCTGAAGAAGCGAGCAGATGATCATCTCTTGCGTTGCAAGGCCCTGGAGCAGCTCAATGTGGAGCTAGAGGAGATGAGGATGGCAGATGCTCTAAGACTAGAGACTCAGACACGGCGTATCCAGCAGCTAGAAGAGCGCTTCATGGACCTGGCGGCCAACCATGAGGATATGATCCATTTCAAGGATGAGCACAAGCGGCAGAACATGCAGCTGAGAGAAGAGAACCAGCAACTGCGTCTTGAGAACCAAAGTCTCTTCAGTCGGCCTTTGAAAGAGAAAGAAGCAGAGCTGGCTCAGCTTGCGATACAGTTTAAGAAACTTTCCAAGGAAATGGTCGCCTTGAAGGAACGTTGCAAACAAGATAGCCATCGTGTTCAAGAGCGGGAGAAGGAGCTTCTGGAAGCCCAAAGCAAGCAAGCCAAAGCTCACGCTGAGGAGACAAAAGCACTGAGAAGCCAACTGGATATCCTGCAAGAAAAATGCTCCCATGTTACTGAGCAACTGGAAGAAGCAGAGAAGCAGCTGAAAGAAGCAGACGGCAGCCTGCAAGCCAAGCTTGAGAAGCTGACCAAGGAGAAAGAAGAGTTGCTCAACCTGGCCATGGATCGAGGCAAAGCCCTGCAGGAAAGGCAGTGGGAGATAGTGCAGCTAGAGAAGAAGGCAGAAGATATGGAGAAAGCCAAACAGGCTGCTGAGCTGCGCTTTGAAACAGAGGCTGCCGCCGTGGACAGTAACCTCCGGGTTCGGGACCTCCAACGGCGGATGCACGGAGCAGAGCTAGCATACACAGAGCTCCAGATGCATTTCGAAGCTTACAAGAAGCACAGCATGGAGTTGCTTACTAAAGAGAAAGAATTAAATGCCAAACTACGCCATTTTATGGCGTAATCTGTTTTTTCCATCTACTGAGCTTTGGGGTTAGCAGAAATGTTTAACAGCCTTCAAAAGAAGAAAATAAAATGGTTTACTAGATACAGTAATTTTTAATTGCAACTACCAATTCCCACATCCTGTGTTCTGTGTTATAAAGGCAGCCGTGCTTCTGTCAACAGGATTTCCTGGGTTAATGTCTTGGCTCAGAGAAACAGTGCACAGTTAAAACAAATTACTGTAAAATAAAAGTTGTAATTTCCAATATTTATTTCTTTGAGGGCATCTTGAGATTGTTTAGCATATCTCCTGTAGCAACCAAAATAGCAAGTATTCCTGGTAAAACGGGCTGAAAATCAAAACAAAAACAAGGTAACCTTATTGGGAAAAAGGTGGCCTATAAATATGATGAATGAATGATTGAATGAGTGTATTAATTACCATAATTAATTAATTAATTAATGTCCAGTGAAACAGAAAAAGATCTGTTCTGAAGGAGTTACACTGACTGTTTATTGGCTTCCAGGAACAAGTGAAGCAATTCCTTTTGATTTTTGAAAAAAATATGTAAGGCCTAGATCCATCATACCTTGTAGCAGAAAGAGAAAATATTTGGCCTAGAACTCTTCTCAGCCCCATACAGCAAGATCAGGAACTGTGAGAGTTGTAGGCCAAAAACAGATTGCCTATTACTACTGTGGGGGCCTGTTTTATCTATAAAATTCCAGGTTGTAGTCCATTTACTTATCCAGAAAGGTCCTGCCCTGGCTATCAAATTGCTTCCCCTGCAAATAACATTTACAGAGTAACAATCAAAACTTACAGCTCCCACATGTGGTAAGACCAACAGATGCCAAACATTTGCAATGTAGTTAGCATGCCAACATCATTGTTTTCAAATGTGGTCACATATACAGTAAATCAATGCTCTCTGACCACACAAAGCTGCAGTCAGGATCAGAGCTTGCCAATGAATCATAGCACCACCAAGCGACTGCTTAGTTATGGAAAGCTTCAGCATGCCATTGCACTCATTCTTCTTAATATCAATTGTCTCTGATTTATTGAAAGTTAATGCTATAAAAGAGGTTTGCACATAAAGGCAGAAATCCCACACACATTTAATTGGAAGGGAATCCTAATGACACGAGTGGTACTTACTATTGGTAAACCCTGATTATGACTTTTTTAAATGATTTCAAGTAGGGCAGGAAGTTCTTTCTAGCTTTTTAAAGGTTTTTTTAACAGAATGAACTTCTTCAAATGACATCATTAAAACCTGACACGTAAATGAGTGTGTATGTTTATGTGTGTATGAGTTTGTGCCACTTCATCAAGGACTTTCTACAAAATTTGGAAAGAAAAATTATGTCAGCAGAAGAACTGATCCAAAGATGTGCAACACGCATCATGGGACTACAGTGTTTGAGGCTCTTTAGTCTTAAGAAAAGGTGCTGGGTGCAGGGGAGAACATGATTGAGATGTATAAAATTATGCAGGGGGTGAATAAAGTGGACAGAGGGAAGCTCTTTTCCGTCTCATGCAATACCAGAACTAGGGGACATCCACTCCAGTTGAGTGTTGGGAGAATGAGAAGAAACAAAAGAAAATATTTCTTTACCCAGTGTGTAGTTAATCTGTGGAACTCCTTGCCACAAGATGGGGTGATAGCATCTGACCTAGATGCCTTGAAAAGGGGATTGGACAGATTTCTGGAGGATAAGTCCATCGCAAGTGACAAGCCATGATGGGGATGTATAATCTCCAGGTTTAAAAGGAAGGAACCTCCAAATGCCAGATGCAGGGGAGGGGTATCAGGAGACAGGTCTCTAGTTGTGTGCTCCCAGAGGCATCTGGTGGGGCCACAGTTAAGAGACAGGAAGCTGGACAAAAGGGGCCCTTAGCCTGATCCAGCAGCGCTCTTCTTACGTTCTTATGCTCTTATGAACTGAAATTAAGTACTGTACTAGTATAAATTTAACTAAAACTGTAATCCAATCCTAACCCTATTGCTGACTTTGAGTACACTGGAATTCCAACTGGGTGAGAAAATATCCCAGAATTTACATTGCACTCTTTAAAAACTCATTTTATATGAATGGATGGATGATTTATTTTATTATAAAAACTGATGGACTTATTTAAATCTACCATTTTACAACGAAGATTCCAGAGACATTCCTTGAATTCAAAGAGCCTCTGATGGGCTGTAATTCTATTAAAACCTCTCACTCTTTCAATCAGAAGTGCAGCACATTATTACGAAATCCTAATAAATATGCTTACTGAAAAGTTAAGAATTCCTTCCATAATTGAAGGAATAATGGTTGAAGTCATACCAAGAGGGTTCAGAAGATCTTAGCCTTCAAATGTCTACAAGACTGCAGCATATTGTTTTTCATTGGCTAAAAAGAATTATATGTTGTATTTAAAAGGCAACATGCCTGAAACTGAACAATTTCCTTTTTAATTCTAACTATATTAACCGGGTTAACCTTTTTTAAATCTACTCTGCTACTGGGCAGTTTGTGACTCTTTGCCTGTTGTTAAGACTGGGAACACCTACCACCCCCACCCCCGCCCCCGCCCAGGTTGAGGGATGATGGGAGTTAGAGTCCAGCAATATCTGGACAGCCACTGCCCCCTTCCCCCAAAAAAACTGCTGTCTTGAATTACAACTCCCATCATGCCTGCACCCCTCATGACCGGACTGAGCTGGGCCGGGGAAAGAATGATAAACAAAGCAGAGCTGAGGCGCCCACGCCTTTGAATGTAAGAAGACCCGCTTTGGCCTCTGCCCAGATTGGGAGGGAGGGCGTGAAGGAAGGCGGTTCAGGTAGAAGGCGCCCGCCATTTTGGTCCCTCAAACGACCGCCTCCGCGCCAGTGCGCAGGCGCCGAAGGGCGGGGGACCGGCCTGGCCGCCATTAAAGCGCAGGGTGGCGGTGGTGGTTTTTCTCTCTCTTTTACCTCAGCGACTCCGCGGCTTTCTCTCTGGGCCTGAAGGGAGCGACCTGAGGTGAGCTTGGCGAAGCGTCGGCTCCCCTTCCCCTCATTGTCGACACGGCTCGGACTGGCGAGGGACTGAGGGAGACCAGGTGGTGAAGCGGCATTGGCGGGCCGGGCGGGGCCCTGCTTCCTAGCCGGCCGCCATTATGCGCCACAGCCTGGCCCAGCTGCTGGCCACCTCGTCGAGTGAGGGGAGCCCTCGGGTGCCGGCGGCGGCGGCCTGCTCGTTTCCTCGCGAGGCGCCCTCCGGCAGGGACAGCCCCGGGGAGGCGGGCAACGAGGCCGCGCCGCGCCATGAGGAAGCAGCGGAGGCCGGTTTCCTCGACGAGCCGGACGAGGAGCTGCTTTTCCCGCCGGGCCTCGAGTTGGACGACTGGCTGGAGGCGGCGGTGGCCGAAACCCGCCCGGAGTGGGACCGGAATGAAGAAGGAAGCGGGAGCCTGAGCCCCACCGCCGCCTCGGAGTCGCCGCCGCCTCCTCCCTTGCCGGGCTCCAAGTCGTCCCGGCGTCCGGGAAGCAACCGGCTGAAGGCGGCGGCCGCGGCTCGCCTGAACCGCCAGAAGAAGAAGCAGTACGTGCTGGGCCTGGAGACCCGCCTGCAAGGCCTGGCCGCCGAGAACCGCCACCTGCGCGACCGCAACCGAGGCCTTTGCCGCCGCCTGCGCGACCTGGAGCGGGAGACCAGCTACCTGCGCGCCGTGCTGGCCAACCAGAGCGCCCTGGGCCGCCTCCTGAGCCATTTGGCCGGCGACCGGGCCGGGAGAGTGGGGCTGAGGATCAGCACCAGCCTCTTTGAGGATCCGCCGCGGGCCCCCTCGAGGACTTATTCGGCCCCCGCGGAGCCCCGGTTGTCTTGGGAGAGGAGCAGCAGTTCCTCATGCAGCAGCAGCAGCAGCGACCACGATTATGCCCTGCCCGCCCCAGAGGAAGAGGAGGAAGAAGAGGAGAAAAAGGCGCTTTCTTCATCCTCCGCCGGCGGCGGTGGCATTTGCCTGCACGTGGATCGGGACCAGGTTTCGGTCGAATTCTGCTCTGTGTGCGCCAGGCGGGCCGCAAGCTCCGCCTGGGCAGCCATTCCAGCTGCTTCTCCCTCCTTCGCCGCCAAAATGTAGGGTCAAGTATTTCGCTTCTTCTGCTCCTACACAGAATGTAATTCTCTGGGTGGCTGGCCTGCGGTCATCCAGGGGAGTGCTAGTGGAAAAGGCAGTCAGAGGATGGGGAAGGAAGGAAGGAAGGAAAGGTAGTTGGGAGAGGAAAAGCTGAAATGGGGTCAGTCAGAAAACTGGCACATGGCTCCTGCCCTTCTTTTCCCAGCAGAGGGTTAAAAGAAAAAGGAAACTTTCACATGCTTGTGAACAAAGGATCACCATGATTTGCCAGTTTGGGCTGTAAAGAGTATGCCACACAGTGTTGTAACATGAGAACTTGCTTTTAAGGCACAAAGGTCGAAACATCTCTGAAAATGACATTCAGGCGGCACAGTTGGAGACTACCTGTATGTTTAAAAAAAAAACTGGCAAGAACAGCTGGGAACAAATAATGTTGTCTAGCAAATAAAATCCAGTGTCCTTTCCTGGGAAATTGAAAATGCATAAATGTCAACAACTTCACTGGACAGATTTAAGAACAAAGCAGTAGTATCACACAGGAGGCAGTTAAAACGTGCATGTGAAATTATAACACATCTGTTATACATTACTATTAAACTTCTCTGACAGTTTCTCTTTTAGGTGCTTGCCCTGCCAGGCTCCGTTGTGTAGGGGTTAAAAGAAAAGTCGTTTTCCACTTCGCAACCTGGTAAGGATCCATCATATTCCCATAATATGGTATCAGACAACTTTGCTTTGATGCTTAGTCTGAGGGTTTTTTAAAATTGTCCTGGACTAGTCATTAGAAATGTCCAGAAGTCCCTGAGCCATTTTGAAGTTTTTAGAATCACTTAATCCTACCTGAGCAATTTGCAAGTAATGGTTACTCATTGTAGTCTTTGCCGTTCTTTATTTCTAACATGAAAAATAACTTCAAAATACCTGCTAAATGTAGCCCCTCTACACATTGAGAGTACATATTTCAGAACTTTTTTTAAACCAAAATATACATTTTGGCAATATTGTGGAAAAAGAAAGAACAAAAATCTGCTCTTTAAATGAGAATTTATGTTTAAAGACATAAATGAGCCCCTATACATTTCGCTTTGTCCATTGATATAAAGCTTTTGGACTTACAGAAATTTTTTGTTAACTACTAGCTTCCCAGATTAGCAAGAGGGAGGGCCATATGGCTAAGTAAGGATACTAAGTTCCTGACTTAAAATGTTGGGTCCTTTCTGTTTCACCTGTTTGGGATAAATTATACAATAAGAATTGTGTAATGTGGAAGTAGGAGTTTCCCAACTGTATTTACACAGATTTTGTCAGTGAGACAAAGTCGGAGTTCTTTCACTGCACAGCTATAAGAAGCTTAAAGATGGTAGTTCAAAGAATACATTAAACTTTAATTAAATTTGTTGTCCAAAAGGGGAGGGGGTTGGAACATTTTAGCTAATAAAATTTTGTCAGTTACATCTGCTCTAAGTCTTTTAAACTGGTCACTACATTTAACCAAACTGTAATAAAAGAAAATTGGAACGCCAGTTTTAACTTTTCACAATTAAATGGAATAAAATAGAAGTGAGCTAATGATCCTTCTTAATGCTTATACAACTGTCTATGTTGAACGTTAAGAAAAGTTTGTTATTTAATTGGTTTTGAACCAGTTCCATGATTTCCCTGCATCAGCATTTTCTTTTGTGTTGAACTGTTTAATATTTGAATTTCTGTAAATTGGGGAAGCAAGGGTTGCAAAAGCAAATGTAAAGTGAGGTTTCACAAAGAATGTTGAATCTGGCAATATATATTGTATCCTCTAAAGGAGGCTTTTCCTTTCTTCTCTTATGATTTGTTTTGAAATAGAGGTAAATGAAGAGTCTTTTGCTCTGTAAAAAAAATATGTAATCTCTTCTCAGAATCAGTTCGACTTCATGTATTTGCAACATGATGCTATTCTTTGTGAAATCTTGCTGTTTGATAAAGTATATGTGTATTTAGCATCCTTGTTTTTCTTTATGCTAAAGTGGATACAGCTGTCATGGGGCAGAAGAGACGGGACCAGCTGCTGGCCACACTTCCTGCTTTATTTTAAAAGGTAGTATGAGAAAAAGGGGGGAAGGTAACAGGGCATTTCCTCTATTTCATATTAAAAGAATAGCAAGACAATAATGTGAATCAGTTGAATAACTAATCTAACCTGTCAAGAAAGTTAATATGGTAGTAATGTGAAAAGTAACTGTGTTAAAAAAGCACTTGCTTTTGTGTTAATCAGTGGGCTCTTGTTTTTTTGTGTGATTGGCTATCATTTCAACATTCATTTGAGGTATCAAAGACCATTGGTCTTAACTCAGTAACAAGATTTCTGTGATACATTTAGGAGTGCAATTAAAAGTAAATCCTAATCCGCTGTTTTTTTCCTTGAGTATGGGTGTTTACATTGTAATGTTACACACATACTTGCTTCTCTGAATTATCAGTCTTTATATATAACTGATACATAACACGTGCATACATATATACCAAGGATTTTGAGTTTCTCCTCTTACTCTGTGTTATGTTTTTCAGTTTTTAATTGGAATAGGTTCTTTTTATATGGCCCCTCCAGTAACTCTGCCTTTCTAAAGCTTATTGTCTCTTATCCTATACTACTTTATATTGCTAGTTTTTCTTTAGTAGACTGATCATTGTTTGCTACGCTTCATATTTTCTGCAGTTGGTGCATTTTTACAGTTACTTTTCACCATAGGCATTTTGTTGACGTGACATTATTGTGGAAGTGGAAAATTTCCTCCCCTTTTCTTTTGTATGTTTGAAACAAATTTATTGGATAAAAATATTCTGGGTATTTTATCCACCTTGTGTGTCAGTGCCCACTGAAGAATAAACTGTTGTATTTAAATACACACAGAGTTGTTAATATGCTCAGCATGGCAAGTGACACATCTGCTAAGAAAAAAAAACCCAGAAATCTGAATGCAGGGATTTTAGTGCCTTTTGGCACATTTTAAAGCCAAATAGAATTGCAACCTCCCCTCCTTCTTGCTTACTAGTTGGTGGAATATTATTAAATATTTCTTGAAGTGGAAGCCTTGAACAGAATAATCTTAACAGTACTTGAAAAATGTATGAATGTTTCTATGTAACTAGTTCTGTCATACTTAAAACAACACAATGTCCTAATAAAAAAGAGATGTATTTATCTTCAATTTACAGACTCAAAGGATTTTTTTCTTAAGTCACTTAACTTGAATGTTAATTTTAAAAACAGCTGTTAGTTATGACTTATTTGCAAAATGGTTCATTCGGTATTGAAGCAGGACTGACTTTGTTTAGAAGCATTATAAATGCTGGTATCTTGCTCTGGTTGGGGATAGAATAATACTGCTGTTCATAGTGTTATTTATGATAGCAGTTCTCAGAGTTCAGGATATGCCCTTTTTAATTTTTGAGAAGCTTTTACACCATTTCTCCTTTACCACCCCAAACCTATTTTAACAAAAAAGGTGATTTGTAATAAAAAATATCCTTGTCTTTTGACCCACTTGCAATTTCTTGCCATACACCCTTTGCTCTTTCTATGATTTAGGAATTAGTGCATTATGTGGTCAGAAATATTTTGGCTGTGTTAGGTATTCCTTGATTTACAGCATTTTTACACAACTCCTTTTGTCACCCAGGTTAAAATTACACAGTGCATATAGTTATTTTAACAAGTACCAAGGAAAAAATTCACAGCCTTCCAATGTATGAAACAAATTGCTGTCTGTTCCTGCCCCATCTTTTTTTAGGCTATTAAGATGTTACCAGTTCTCATTTAGTTGTGCATGCAGAACAGTAATAATTAAAATGCTGCAATAATATTGAGATAGTCCAATTGATAATTGATGGCCAAAATCCTACAGCTGCTTTCAGAGGGATTCTGCAAATTGCTGTGGATAATTGACATGGAGTCAGAGTGCGTAATTAGGTGTGTAACTAGGCATTGAACTAATATGTGCCTGGCATCTCTGCAGTTAATCACAGCAACTTGAATAATCCCTTCATGAAAATGATTTTGGCATATAAAAATAAGGAAAAGCCAACAGCTGTATTTTGTACAAGGCATTGGTTCTTGTTAGTTGTTTAAAATTATCTTATGTGTTGCTGAGTTTGATAAGTAAGCAGATTATGAACTGAACAACCTGAGTATTTTTCCTGTTTACATCATATCAACGTGTTTCTTAGGTTGGCTGTTTTTAAAAACCCAGCAATTAGAAACAGGATTCTGATAAAACTATTGTTCTTTATTTGCAGCACTGTGACCTCGCTCTACCATTAACTTCTATGTGTTTCTTCTTATCCTGTGGTAAACATTTCTCCTTGCAACAAATCCAGTGATGTAGATTATATCCAGGGTCACTAAGTAATTTTTCTGGTTGAATGTGTAATACAGTTCAACTCCACAATTTCTCCCCCTGCAGGGTCTTTTCAAAGCTCTGCATTTGGTTGATTGTATGTTTTATGCAGATGAAGCAAAATGGACTATATAAGAGTAGATAATACCACTCTTTGAATTGAACCATTAAAAAATAAGAAATAGATGAGTCCAGTGATCTCAAGTTGGGTGTTGCAGAAAGAAAAATATCCAAAAAAATTCTCATCAGTTCTTGCAGTATCGGGGTCTGAGTCCTAAGATGAAGACTACAGACTATTTCAGTCAGTGTAGCCTACTTGTCAAGACCAATTGCTTGGTAATCCAAGTCATATTGTCTTTTGAAAGATAGTCATACATATTTCTGGTAGTCTGGCACCTGACTTAATCATTGTGGCCTTCATAGGAAAGCCTGTAGATAAGTCTCATGGATGCACTTGTGGCCAGAATATCTCTAATCTTTCTATGACTGTTGAATTGGGGAATGAATGAATGGACAAAACTACATGTTTGCCGCAACTCAACTTGACTTAAATGTTTAGGTGCAGATCCAGCAAGAGTTTGGCAAGCATGATTTAAAATAGTATATTAATAGTAGGATTTCAAATACTTCAGCTTCTAAAATACATTCATATTCTTTTTACACCCACATATTGGTTTGAATTCAGTTGGTAGTGATAGAGTAGACCCATTGAATATTCTGTTCTACTTTCTTTTTCACTTTCACAAATGTGTAAATGTCTGTACACTGTAACACTGAAAATTAATCTCTTTCTCTTATTTTCCTTTTAAACAGCTTAGTAGTATCGTGGGGGGAATCATTTCTCTGCATCTTACACCTGCCTGGAGAGATGGTATCAAACTAATTGTGGAGAGCCATGTCTCATATTGGCGTCCCAACAAAATGGATACTGAGTTACTATCAGTCTGCTACTATTTAACTAAAACTAGAAGTCTTTCTTTTACTTTGGTGAATTGGTTTTCAAATGCAGGGGGAAAAAGAGATTTTGCATTAATTGTAGGTAAGATTAACTTGAGTTTACTGCTCTGAAAAACAGTGGACTGGTGCTGCCAAAAAGTTCATTTTTTTTTGCTTGTCATTTTCTAGGTATTTTGTAAGGTCATGTTTTAAGTCAGTATTGGGTACTCATAGTCGTACTGAAGCTTCCAGTAGCTCTGCCCAGCATAGCCAGTGGTGAGGGGTGCTCCAGAAGCAAGAGAGGATATAGGTATATATCAGTAAATTCTGCTTATCACAGCTGTGAATTCGGAATTATTTTGGTGAGATCCTCTGTTACACATTGGGAAGGATAGGGGAATTTCTTAAGGGTGCTGAGTTGATTTTGAGTGATAAGAAGGCCATAACTATACAAAACTTTTTAAAATCAGTGTGTATAAAATACAGCCTCCCAAGGCTTCCCCATCACATTTTTCAGAAAGGTTTTTATTTTAAATGAGAACCTTTTTCCTGCTATTGGAGGTGTGTGACACCACTATCTTAGATGATGGTGAAGAGATCTTCCTGTAGGAGTCTGCAATCATATTCTTTCCTTTGGCCCTTAAGATCAGGTTGATGGTCAGTATAAATGTCTGAAGAGCACATAGAAGAGGAAGTCTTGTTGCTGGGCATTGCTAATTTAGTGGACTCCTGTATGCCGTCTGTTGTCACTGAGATCCTTAACAGCATTACAATGGCCAGTGACTCAGCGTGTCTGCCAGAGCCACATCTGTTAACATATTTGGATGTGAGCTGTTGAGCATGAAATGTGTAGTGTTGATATTGGATGGGAGCTGCTTGGCATCCATCATAAAGTGCTGTTGTCCAGCAAGCACATTTGGGGTAGATTTCTGCAGGTCATAGGAAAGCAGTTCTTCACCAATTGTATGCAGAATTTCATTTCTCCGTGTGCTGTATGAAATGAATATACAGCTTATAGGGAAACATATTCAATTCTTTATACAGTGGTGCCCCGCATAGCGAGGTTAATCCGTTCCGGATTAACCCTCGCTATGTGAAATCGTCGCTAAACGGAATGTAAAAGCCCATTGGAACGCATTAAACATCGTTTAATGCGTTCCAGTTGGCCCTAAACTTACCGTTCAGCGAAGTTTCCTCCATAGCGGCAGCCATTTTCGCGCCCGGTAAGCGAGGGGAGGGCGCGAAAACGCATGCGGGCATTTCGGGTGTCAGGCGGCCATTTTAGAACCGCCAAACAGCTGATCGCCCAACTCTGTGGGAGGCTTGGGGGGTCGGCAGCAAGAGGAGGAGAAGAGGGAAAGTGGGGGGGAGGACGCGCGAATGCGCGGCTTCCCTCCCTTCGCCTGCCTGCCTTGCAGCCTGCTTTCGTCCCTGGGGGCAGCAGGAGAAGGACGATGAGGAAGAGGGAAAGTGGGGGGGGGGAGAACGCGCGGCTTCCCTCCCTTCGCCTGCCTGCCTTGCAGCCTGCCTTCCTCTTCCCAGCCAGCGTGGCCCCGCATCACTCTCGCGGCGGCGGCGGCTCCTTCCTGGCACCCTTTGGTAAGCGAGTTTTCTCCATATGGACGGACGCTATGCCTCCGCATTAGCGATCCCGGAGAAGGGATCGCTATGCGAATTCGTTGTTATACGGTGCGTTCAGTATGCGAGGCCCCACTGTAATTTTTCTGCTGTGAAAAACTAGATCCTTTGAGTTTGTTTTCTGTTGTGAAAAACTAGATCCTTTGAGTTTGTGAGACCTGTTTACAATGGATCAGTTTTGAGTTGCATTGTTGTTTAGGAAATGAAAATACCATACTTCAGTTGAGATGCATAAGATTGTGATGTAAATTTAAAGGGTACTTGACCAGAAGATCTGAGGAGTTATTTTATTCCCGAGGCAAATTCCAAAATAAAATTTTAAAGCATGGAGTGTTTGTTTAATCTTCCACCAACTCCATCTTATTCCTTTTAGTCTTCCTCCTAGCAAGAACAAATTAGCATTCTGCACCCACTTTGTTCAGTTCCTACTGACATGTTTTGGGGATTTTGCTTCCATTCTGATGCTTTGGAAGGTGGTTGTGGACAAATGTCTGCTCAATATTGTTGATCCCAGTGGATAACATGTATTTTCTTCCATTGGAAGAGGTTTATAGTTATTTCCCATTGCAAACTAGGAAATCACCTTTTAGTACAATTATGACTACTGTCTTTATAATCAGGCATAATGTAAATCTTGCTGTATGCTACTCAGTTGATAGATTTACTGGTTTGAGGAGTGACTGTTGCTTCTGTAGAAACTGGTTTGTAGCAGTTAATACTCTTTAAGTAGGAGAGACATGAGGAAAGGCCATGTAAAGTTTCTGTTTGATACGCTCAGTTTCCAGTACAGTGGTGCCTCGCTTGACGAGGATGATCCATTCCAGCAAAATCGCTGTAGAATGAAATCATCGTCAAGCGAAAGTAAAAAGCCCATTGAAATGCATTAAAACCCGGTTAATGCATTCCAGTGGGCGAAATACCTCAGCGTCCAGGGAGGATCCTCCATAGGGCGGCCATTTTCCGGTGCCTGTAATGCGAGGAATCTGTCCTAAAACACAGCAGGGAGCCATTTTGCACAGTGGGTGGCCATTTCGAAAACCCGAGGATCAGCTGTTTTGATCGTCGTTATGCGTAAAAATCGGTTCCCGAAGCAGGGAACCGATCGTCAAACGAAAATACCCCATTCAATCATCGTTTTGCGATCGCAAAAAACTAGTCAAGCGATTTCGTCTAACGAGGTAATCGTCAAGCAGGGCACCACTGTACAGTGGGGTCTCTACTTAAGAACGTCCCTACTTAAGAACAATCCAACTTAAGAACAGCTCCATTTGCTAAATTTTGCTTCTACTTGAGAACAGAAATCCAAGATAAGAACAGGAAAAAAAACTTTCCTGCTCTTTTTTTAACCTTAGGTCATCTTAGGTTTAAAAAAAAATTCTTCCCCTAGTGATAGAGTACGTATTAACCAGCTTTGCATTAGTTCCTATGGGAACTAATGCTTCAATGTACGAACGCACCTCTACATAACAAAAAAACAGCCAGAACGGATTAATTGGTTTTCAGTCCATTCCTATGGGAAATTTTGCTTCAACTTAAGAATGTTTCAATTTAAGAACACCATTCCAAAACGGATTAAGTTCTTAAGTAGAGGTTCCACAGTAGTTTCTATGGACGGAAAAGAGCAGATACGGATTAAATGGTTTTCAATGCATTCCTATGGGAAATGCAGATTCAACATAAGAACGTTTCAACTTGAGAACCACCTTCCAATACGGATTAAGTTCTTAAGTAGAGACCCCACTGTATTTATTGTGGGGCTTTAAATGTTGTGCATGTGTAAATAGAGGGGGAGGGATAGGTTAGACTTACTGCAGAGAAAATCATTAGTTACAACTGAATTTGCCTTCTATAAATTACTCCTGTAACTGTGTAAGGCAGTTCATGATGTCTAGAAAACCATGTATAGTTTGTAGAACGAAAACATTTTTAGAGCACTTGCTGCTGATGGAGCTATAATTAACAAGCAGAATAGATAAAATATAGCACTACTTCTTAGGCATCCTTCAGTCTCGAAAGACCATGGTAACACGCTCATACAATGTCCTCTCCAGAGCAGGAAGCCTGGGTAGAATAATATGGAGGATAGGCTGTTACCCAAGTAGCAAATCCCCCCTCTCCATGTAGCCGAAATAGTCCAGTGGAGAGGCAAGAGCCAATACAACTGGTTCCAGCGATGTCGCAGGAGTTGCCAGAATGACATGGGACTCCGGCTCCAGATTTTGCCACAAGGTTTACTCCTGAAGCCTTTTTCATCAGTGGATATAGCCACAAGGCAGTGGAGGTTTGAAATCTTATTTTTAAACCATCTTATTTTTCCTTCTCCTAGATGGGCTGCCTTCCATGGCTGACGAGCCCCACCTACCTGGTCCAGGTAGATAGTGTTTAGTCAGAACTCTCCACTATGACCTGTCCATCTTGGGTGTCCCTGCACGGCATAGCTTCTCTGAATTACAAAGTTAATGAATTAACAAGTAAAGTTTGGGCCTCTGCGGAATCTTTTTGGTTTTGGGAAAGCTATTGGTGGCCACAGGATGAGAGGAGCAGTTAATGACCTAACATCACTGCCACTGATAGTCATCCCATCGCATGGCCCCCAGTGATGAAAGAGATTCTGTGGGAGCCTTGGCAGCGGTGGTGTCAGAAATGTTTTATTTCCAAACAAAACTGCCATGGCTGATGATGTCATCAGCCATAAGCAGCGTAACTAAATTGCAGTTTTAGGTCTTATTTCCCTATGCAGGCACAAATCCAGTTTGAAAACTACAATTTAATGGTATTCTAGATTGAGTACTAGGTTTGAGAACCAGGGGTGGGTTTTTTGGAATTCAAGAACTGATTCATACCAGCAGAAAAGAGAGCAGCCCTGTGAGCTCCATGCTGTTCCCATAATAGTTATTTGAACCATTAGAAAAATGCCCTGCTATTCAGTGAGGATTCCCTGCAATTTGCAGAGGTATATGGGTGAATGAGTCCCAGTGGAGATTGCCTCCGTGCACTCATCTGGACTTGTTGCCCCTTGTACCTTTAGAAGTTGCACTGAATCTTCACAACTCCAGCAGTGCAGTGGGGAACTTTTCCGAACAGTTGAAAAAGCACTGTAGGAATGGCATAGAGACGAGGGGCTATTGTGCTTCCTGCTGGTTTGAGGACTCCCAGTCCCACAATTCAGCCTGGAGGAGTTCCCACCAAATTATATAATTGGGAGTCCTGGAATCTTGAAAAATTCCATCACTACACTGAGTACTTGGAGAGAAAGGGGGGGGGGAGTCATTTGAAGCCTGTGGCACCCTGTAAAATTGAGGCCCAATCCAAGAAAGACCTTATATATAAAACTATAGATTCAGAAGGAATTTGATACATTAGACAGAGTGATGGATTAAGGCTTTGGATTTCTGCTTGATTGTGGAAGCTCACTGGAGGCAGTAATAGTATGTCACTCTTTAAATCTATCATGCCATAACTGCCATTAAAAACTTGCATTAGGCTTTGCTGTAAAATCAGATGAAATTTAATACATGAAGGTTGAAATCCTGTTGCTTGGCATGGTAAGTCATAACTAGAGCAGGCTCACCAAATTCATGGAACTTCTGGAGTTCACTTACACAGTCCCCATTGATTCAGTGGGCCTACTTACACTTAAGCAACCGGATTTCAATCACTGAATTATAATTTATAACTCTTATTCCTTAATGAGATCTTTGCGGAAGAACACATTTTAATTTAAAACCGTCACCACATCACTTAGAAAACTAAACAGAAAATCCAATCTAAATTTTAAAATAATTTATTTCAAAGATTTTTATTCCTCTTGCTTTTAACACATGATACTCTTTTTAAAAAGATAGGACTGTTTGAAATGTGGATTTATTGCAGGATAGCGATTTCTTGGATAACAAGGGTGACCCTGGAAGTACTAAGGCAAATGGATAAAGATTAAGAAATCATAAAATGCCTGAAATGCATGTTTAGAATACTTCAGTTATTTAATGACAAGTGATAAGTACAGACTTTTACAGCCAATCATTCGAAGTAAGAATAAATGGAAAACAAAGGTGTGAAAGGCAAGGAACTTGCTGGTTGTGAAAATCTTTGGAGATTGATTTAGATAACCTTGTTTAGAGGTACCTTAATCGCATGTGTACAGGTTGTGTACACTCTAGAATCACCTTTAACTGATGGAAATTTGCTGCTGCAAGAGGACTTCAGCCATTGCTTTTTGCCATTAGTTATTCTGGTACATTTGACTCAAACGTCCATCATGAGACTCCAGTAACTTCATTCCTGTCTGTATGTGGGTAGATGGGAACAATGGTTTTTGGTCTCATCATCCTTTTTAGAACAGCAAAGCTAGAAAGGGAGTCTATCGATCATTGAGTGCAGCCCCTGTAATCCTGTCGAGGCACAGGAAGGAATCAAACGCCCAAACTTTGGCACCACAGCCAGATACCTAAATCGCACAGCTATCCAGTACAGTGGGGTCTCGACTTACGAACTTAATCCGTATTGGAAGGCAGTTCTCAGGTCGAAAAGTTCTTAAGTCGAATCTGCATTTCCCATAGGAATGCATTGAAAACCATTTAATCCATATCTGCTCTTTTCGTCCATAGAAACTAATGGGAAGCTGCTATTCCGCCTTATGCCACTAGAGGGGGATATTTTTCTTTTTTCCTTTTAATGTAAGATGACTTAGCTTTAAAAAAAAAGGGAAAAAAGAGTTCGTAACTCTAATCTAAGTTTGTAAGTCGAGTCCATATACTCCTATGAGAGTGGTTCGTCAGTCGAAACGTTCGTATGTCGAGCCGTTCGTAAGTCGAGACCCCACTGTAGTTCTTTTGGTTAGCCAAATTCACAAATGAATATGCCAACCATTCCTAGGTCTAGTTAAGTAGTCAGCTAACTGACCTGAAATTGTTGCAGATGGCATAGACTAATATTGTTAAGACATCAACAAACAAGGCAAGTGAGGAAAAGAAAAGAAAAACCCACAAAAATTACAGCAGACATTTTAATCGCCCAGTTCTTCAGGATCTTTAAGTCCAGGCATCTTCAGCATCTTCAGATATATTGCATGTTGTCGTGAGCCCAGATATGCACCAAGTGCAAACTGCAGAAGAATAGCGAATCTCATCTTTTTCAGAACTGGATAACAAACTCCCTTCCAATATTTCAGCATGTTTTCTTTACTTGGCATGGGGGATGTATTATACCTAAAGGCAGGAAGAATAAGTAGTATAATATATTACAATTTTAAAGTTGTGGCTGCTGTGCTCTGCTGCATAGAGCAGTTAGCATAGTAGTATACTACAAAAAAAACCTTGAACTGTTAGTGTGCTGACTGCTGGAAGATGGACGTAGGCTATGTAAAGAAGTGTTGACGTTAATATTGTAGCTGAAGAATTAGGTGCATGGTTGTTAGTTAAAGCATAAGTGTAACCATAACATAATATTGGTAAAAGAGGACTAATTTGAGTTGTTTGATAAAAGACAAGAAGCAAAAGAGTATTCTGTGTTCTATAATCTAGAGATCTGATTTTTAACAGAATATACTGGATTAACTCTACAGGCTGATGTAGATTTTTGCAAATAAAAACGCCACAGTTGACTTACAATAGGGCTGTTGTATCTGCAGGATCAGTACCCACAATTTCACTTATCTGCTTCCTGAAAATATTAAATAACTACCTCCCCCAAAATATGTTTCCAGTGTGTATTACCAGAACTGGCCACTATTTATTTATTTAAAATATTTTTAAACCTGCCTTTCTCAAAAAAAGACCCAAGGTGGCTTACAACAAATAAAATACAATATTTAAGTTAGCAACAATATATATAAAATACTAAAATGGTCAATGAATACAATACCCAAAAAATGTAAGCAACACTGAAGGGCCCGTACAATGCAGTAAGCTACAACTATTTAAAAAATCCTACTCAGCAGACATTCATTCAGGGAAAGCTTGCTTGAAGAGAAAATTCTTTGCCTGCTAGAGGTAACCACAAACTATGCTATATATAAGTTTCTATATCTGTGTTTTCTGCCATGGGGGTGGGCCTGGAACCAATCTTCAGATACTCTAAAAAGGTAAAGGTTCCCCTTGACATTTTAGTCAGTCGTGTTCGACTCTAGGGCGCCGTGCTCATCCCCGTTTCCAAGCCGTAGAGCCAGCGTTTGTCCGAAGGCAATTTCCGTTGTCACGTGGCCAGCACAACTCAGACCTGGAATGCTGTTTACCTTCCCACCGAGATGGTACCTATTTATCTACTCGCATTTACATGCTTTCGAACTGCTAGGCTGGTGAGGAGCTGGGACAAAGCGACGGGAGCTCACTCTGTTGCGTGGATTCAGTCTTACGACTGCTGGTCTTTCTGACCCTGCAGATACTGTAGTCCTACTGTAATACTTTAAAAAAAAAACCCAAACAAAACCTCTTTCATTTGCGTTTTAGATTAGCCATTTATTTTCAACTGCAGCAGGAAATCTGTCGCCTTCAGTCTGTTTTCTTGCATAGTTAAACATTATTCAACTGTCCATAGCACTTCTGTACTGACCCCTAAATTCTTAATATTACATGTGCATGCATATATGAAAGTGGATGGTGTAACACCAAGTAAGATTATGTAATGCTGTAAAGTCTGTTCAGGTTCTCTTTGCCCTCAGTTACACACAGCCATGCCATGCCAATGGATTATTTTGGTAAATTCATGGTCACAAATAAACAGTTCCCACCCCTGATTACTCTGCTCTCCCCCCAAAAGCTTTCAAACAGCTGGAGGCTTTTTTTGCACTGAAGGATGTAGCTATAGCATGCCTCTTTTCTACTCTGATTTTATGAATAAACTGAAACAATTACAATTCAACAATTTGAGTTAAGGTAGTTCAAGGATGCAATATTGGTCACTAAGTACTGGATTAAAACATACCTTGCCGCAAGACATGCATTCAGTGGTAAAGCTATAAGAACAGGATGCAAACAACCGACAAGAGCTCCAGTTAAGCCGCCTCGGATAAAAGCACAAATTGAACAATTTAGGTCACCTGTAAAAGAAAAAGAAATAGACAGAAGTGGGTTAGGATAAGCATTTGTGGCTTAAAATCATTTTCGAGTGGAACTTTAACCACCCATAGCATGATGAAAATTAAACTGCAACTTCATTATTGGAGGCTAAAATGACAGTATTTTAAAATTAAATTTCATAATATGGATAAAATGTTAAAATAAGTATATGCTGTAGAAGTACTGCCATGATACATATCACTTCCATTGTTTCTTGTGTTTCCCCAAAGATGACTAAATCTGCCCTACGAGGACAGGAATGCGCCAACAAATAAAGCTGATAGATTGGGCATATCTACTGCTTTTTGGAATTCAGAGGACCAAAGTAGCATAGCTCCTCCTCAAATATGAGGAGTTAATTGTTCCTTGGCCGGCAGGAAAATTTCAAAAGTGTTACCCTTGCAAAGAAAGTATGGTCCATACAACATCTTCTAGTAGGTAAAGTGGCCAACATCAACGTTGAGTATTTGAAAGCCCTTAGGTTCTGTTCTGTATTTAAGAGCAGCAGAACAAGGTGTACTCTGATTTTATTTTGTAAATATTGATTCATCAAAAATTTCAGCTGTCTTGGAAAGAAGTACTGAAAAAGATAGTAGTAATGATAACTCAGTTAACCAAATTAGAATAAAGACATTAGTTTGGAGATAAGCTACTGTGGCCATTTCAGCTCCTATCTAGGCAGACAAAAACTGAATTCTGTCATATTTTATGACTCTATGGAAATTATATATTCCAAGTTATCAGTACTATTAAAATGTGTGTCCTGAACTGACTGAGAATTTCACTGACCTTTTGGGCCATGTTGTTGCCAAAAGGAATATGCTACGTCTATTTCTTCATGTTGTGGCTCACCAAAACATGACAGCACATCACAGTGCCTGAGATAAAGGATAGCAATGAGAAAATGCAAAATCTTTGGACAATTTTTTCTCAGCTTTTTTTTTTGGCTTATTAAAAAACTGCATTGCAAGTGATTGAAAACACAGTTGTTTGTAATTCTTCAAGGGATAGTGTCATAAAATTTCAGTGTCAGTTCTGCAACTAAGTAGACCTGGGATGCTAAAAGGACTAGGACAAGTATTGATATTAATACTTCTATTAATCCTTCAGGAGTAGGTACTCAAGTGTCATGTGTTAGCCTCTGATTTGCATTAGCCCTATGCCAGTATAGCTGAATGGGGATTGGGAGTTGCAATCAAAACCACATCAGGTTGCGGGCACTGAACTGTCAAGTACAGCATGATGGATTATTATTACAGACATCTGAAAGAGGATTTGAATGGATGCAAAAAAACATACCTTCCATTAAAGGCTGCCGCACGGCAGCTTCATATGTTACCATTGTTGAGATGAGTGGTATAAACACCATTGGTAAAGTGGATGAAAAACGACCCTGGGTAACATGCAGGACACGCCTGAATAAAGTATTTGATAGCAAGCCACAGAAAGACGAATTTACTGAAAGGATGACAGGTCCATGTTGAAATACATACCTGTTGGAAAGAAAAGACATTTAAGATTCTGCCTAGTTATCAGACTTACTAATGTGCGCTCTGACTGACATGTGCCTCAGGTATTAATGCTAGCCAAAGCCTTGGTATTGTCATTAAGGACAGTTACACATTTTATGCATTATAGAAATCTAACTGAGAAGTTACCAGAACATAAACTACTGTGGCTGACCTATGTACCTCTGAAGCCAAATGAATCAGAAGATCTACTCCTAGCCATTTGAAATTTGATTAGCAATGGTGGATCCAGGAGTACTCCCAAGATACACAATTGTCCTTTAAGACAGGTTGCATATCCAAGGCCTGTAACGTGAAATCCACCTGCATTCAAGATCTATACAGTGGGGTCTTGACTTGAGAACTTAATCCGTATTGGAAGGCGGTTCTCAAGTCAAAAAGTTCTCAGGTCAAATCTGCATTTCCCATAGGAATGCACTGAGAACCATTTGATCCGTATCTGCTCTTTTCCGTCCATAGAAACTAATGGGAAGCTGCTATTCCGCCTTCGACCACTAGAGGGAGATATTTTGTTTCTTTTTTTCTTAGGTCAAGAAAGGTTCAGGGAAGGCAGGGAAAATACAGTCCAGGCAGTACAGTACCAGGCAGTCCGAAGACTGTCTCCCAATCCACTCTCTAAATGCTGGGAGGAGTGAGGAAACAGACAGGCACCCTTTTCACTGGCCAACAGTTAACAGAAAGTTCAAATTTTGCACTTTCCCTGCCTCCCACGTGGTTTTTTTCAGTTCTTAACTCAAATCTAAGTATGTAAGTCAAGTCAATATTTTCCTATGAGAGTGGTTCTTAAGTCAAAATGTTCTTAACTCGAGCCGTTCTTAAGTCAAGACCCCACTGTAATCAGGATTCAGCTTACTAGCCCTCATCCCATGCTTCCCAACTCTAGCACAGCTAGTCTAACAAACGGTATTTGACATGCGTGTCATCAATGTCACTTCATTATCCTGATTACCTCATTCAGCATTGTTATCTCTCTCTCTCTCTCTCTCTCTCTCTCTCACACACACACACACACACACACACACACACACACACACACACACATTCAATGCTAACAACTATATAGGGTAGCAGATCCTAGTGAGTCTTATACTAAACACTCTGAATGTTCCCAACCTCATCTGATTTTTAAAAGTGAGCAAGGTTGGGCTTGTATTTCAGACTTCAGCTAGAGGCAAAAAAATAATCTTCGACAATGAATAAAAGTATTGTCTGTCAAAGCTGATATTACCGGCTAAAATAACTAATGGCCTGTTTCAGTATAAGGTAGCTTTCCATGTAGCTCTTGAATTCCTCCCCAGCTCAAGTAAATATTGGGGGAAAGGGACAAGAAAAATTCACGAATGCAGCTCTCTGAAATCAATCGGGTGCAAGCATAACATATGTCACCATGCCTTCAACACACATCTGACAGTTGACCCAGAAAAGACCATTGGTCAGTGGCATCAAAAACCTCAGAGATCTAACAGTGCCAGTAATAATTAAATGTTGCCACTTGTCTTTCCCCAAACAAATATTATCTATCACAGCAACCAAAGCATTTTCAGTGTCGTACTTAAGCCCAAGCTAGATTTAAATAGTTCTTGATAATTTACTTCCTCAAAAGCATCTAGAGTCAAGCTGCCAAAACTAAGTTTGCCCAAAATAAGACAGGAGTGACCAGTTCTGAGAGGATCCTCAAAAATACTAGATGCAATTGTCCCTCCCAAGGTTGCAGAAATCGCCTCTTTCTCACAAGAAGGCAGTCTGTACTTCAACTCATTCTGGCAGTCCCTCCTGCTCCCTGATTTAAGTATTATGTGAAGGGCACAACAACTACAGGTTTAGTGTATTAAACATACCTGGATAGTGACTTTAAGATTTTACTGGCAGATTTTAATAGCACTTACCACACAAAATGCTTTGGGATTCCCCTCTCTGAGCAACAACACTCTCATTTTTATGAACCGAGATAAAAAAGTGTGTATTCAAAGCCACACTGAGTTTGGGCAGACGTTTGCTGTGTTTCTATGGAATATGTCTCAGAGTTCTAATACTTATCCTTGTGGATAAACTATTTACAACATGCCCCATTTTGCAATTTTATGAATGGTTTAGAAATGGAAACTGAAGAATAAATAATGCTGAAATTCAAATCTTTGCAAAGCGTCACTCACTTATCTGCATTGGGAAGCTGCTCAAACTTCTTCTCCAAATCCTGTCTTCTTGCATCATTAAGTATGTTTTTAAAACCAGATTCCTGAAAACTTTCTCTTATCATTTTTAGTCCCTGGATCATTGGGAAAGAAAAATGTGGAAATTATTATTTCAGATAAGCATGTGTTGAATGCACAGGAAAGAATACTAGACAGAATAAATTTGAAACAATTATAACTTAGTGAAACAGGAATGTTAGTGACCCAGGCACAAGAGTTTGTGAAGCCATTAAAATCAAATGCCCTGATTATCACTGCCACTCAGGCAAAAAGACAGCTTGAAAACGGGAATCCTTTTGCACTGCCTTTGTTTTGACCATCCTGCATAACATATAGTAAAATTCTTCCAGGAAGAGCTGGGCAAAAGTACTTAAATTTACCTGCAGATTAGCATCCTCTGGATTGTCACCTAAGTGACAATATCACCTGCCAGCTGATCCTTCCACTCAAAAAAAAACCAACATAAGGTGTGTGAATGGCACTGCATTGCCGATTCTACTCATCTTTGTTCTGGGTTGATGGATGCAGTCACAGTAGTCAATACTGTTTCTGTTCAAATAATATTGTATCAAATTTAGTACAAAATGATTTTTTCCTGTTTCTTGGCTAAGAAAAGGAGAAATGGGTACAGTGGTGCCTCGCTAGACAATGATAATCAGTTCCACTGAAATCTGTTTAGCAAAATCATCGTCTAGCGAAAAGCATTTCCCCATTGGAATGCACTGAAACCTGTTTAATGCGTTCCAATGGGGAAGAATCGTCGTATAGCGAAGATTGGCCATAGGAAAGGGGTTTTGAGGGGTAACCGTCTTGCGAGGTACCACTATATAATCAGGGAGGGTAGTTTATAGGTCATATTCATAGTTTTTGCTTGTGCAAAGCTTTTATAGTCTTGTACATCATAAATATGACAAAACAGTAAAGTTTTAAATGGTAAACAATAAATTAATCTCATATTGCCAAAAGGGTAAAACAAATTTACGTTTGTTATGAAAGTAAGTATATTGCATATTTCAGTTTTCCCACATATACCCCTGTCATGACAACACTGGGAGTAATTGCTCAAACAGGCTCTTTTATTAAACAACAGAACTTTTAAAAGGCCAACATAAAATGGAGTCAAACATAAAATGGGTAATTCAGGACGCCAGGGAAATTGACTTCACGCTATCAGTGTTTGGGTCAGTGCCTCTGTAATGTCTCTTACTGGTAGGAATGGAGTCCTGCCTCATAGCTGTCCCGAGATGGAAGGAAGAACTTTATGAAGACCTGTCTGGTGTCACCCATGTAGCAAGGTGGGGAGAAGCAGGAGGCCGACCTCAGAACCAGGAAGGGGGCTGACTGGGGATTCTCTGGTGAGGCAGCTTGCCCTGGGTTCTTCCTCCACCAATGGCGAGCCTGCCACCGGTTATGGAGCCATCAGGCCTCATAATGCTTGCCTGGTACCGACAGATCCATCAGCTTCCTCTAATGGCACGAGCAGCTAGCCTTAGGATCATGTCTGCGGCCCATCTCCCACCCAGTCTTTTAACTTCTCCAGTGGTGGCAGCACTTCCTGAATGTCACACTCTTCCCAATCCACAGCATCCAAGCAGCACGCCTTTCCTGTCTCTCCCTCTTCAAATCTAATTCCTGCCATGGCGACACCTGCAGCCTCAAGGGCATCGTCGTCCTCCTCCTCCTTGCCAACACCCTAGTCCATAGGTAAGCTATAGGTAGGGAATCCAACTCTCTGAGAGGTAGAGAGCTCTCTCTCTCATGTATATATGAGAAAGAGTGGTTGATCTTAGGGGGCTTGGCCCAGAAATGGTTGAGTTTGGCTATTTAGTTCCTGTTGTTTTGGGGATCTGGCTTCCCTGACCCCTTAAAGTGAAAACTACTGTTCCCAAACACCTTTGAAATACCAAAAAGTACTTTCAAATGGGTAGGGCTGCACTCTGCCTGCAAGCTGAATGCTGGTGGCCCTGTCATACAGAGCTGAATAGTACCCACTTGTAAGCACTTAAAAACTGTATTTTTCCATTTATAACATGCCCCCATTTATAAGACGCCTCCCCCCCCCCCCCATTTTCTAGTCCAAAAATTAAGAAAACCTAGCCTTGAGGATTCAGCCCCTGGGCTCAGAATGTCGGACATTTTGTCCCTTTTGAATCTTCAGCCTACAGGCTCCACCTCCAAGGAGGTGTGTTCAATTGGTTTGTTCAGCATCAGTATCAGCTGATTTCAGTTCCATAAGGCTCATGACTGGAAGAAGCTAAGTCTCCTGACTGTAGGAAACTAAATCTCGTTGCTGAAAGAAGCCTGTTTACAGAGGCAAGGTATGTGCTGTTTTGTTCTCTCCTCAGCTGTCTCAGCTTACTTCTGTGTAAAAGATGGCCCTCAATTTTTAGGGCAATGATTTTAGGAAAAATAGTGTCTTATAGATTGAAAAATACGGTGGTACGTACATTATACATTTACACTCTAAAATAGGAGGTCCAGCTTGGAAATATCATGGGACATTACGTTTGGCCAAAGAATGACAAGTCTTGTCCCCCTAAATTATGTCCTGAAATATAGCTCTTTTCTGAAAAAAATTCCTCAAGAATTTAGTAAGGGTTTTGCTTATTCAGCCGAGAGGTCTAATCCAGCATACTGTGGCTCATCAGATGCCTGTGTGCATCTGCTTGTGCACCCCACTCCCTAACATTCAGTCACACTTTATTTTAAAACTAGCCAGATCACCAGAGTATACCATGACAGCATCTACAAAGATTTGCGGCCCATGGTTTTTAATGAAGGCAACACAAAATTGAGCCCGAAATTTTATATTTTAATTTCTCCGTTCCCAGGCGTAGTTCTACGTTAAGCGTAAAGGTCCAGACATTTCATCAAAACAAGAGGAAGAATGTAGATCCGACTAAAAGCCAATGAACTCAGTGCTTAGTGTCTTGACCTGTATACAAATACTGTTAAAGAAATGCCTACGTACACATAAATTCTTCTAGCTCTCAATGTATTGTGACCTCAACTCTCATCAGCCTGAACCATTATGGCCAATGGCCAGAAATTATGAAAACTGTAAACCACATCTGGAGAGCCACAGGCTCCCAGCCTCTGTTCTAGGGCAAAAAGGTGTGAAAGATATTTAAGTAGTTTTTTTTTACCAATGCCACCTCCCTGCAAGTTTCCATGGCCAATCAAGGATTTGAACCCACACCTCCTCAGACATAGTCCAACACATTGTTCATTTACACAGGCCCTCCCACAAATAAAATGTCTCCTGATAAGCACTGCCAGCATAAGAAACAACATCTAGTATTCTGTTTGATTCATTATGTACTGAATGCCAACTGCCAGCTTTCTTCCCCCCACCCCTAAATGGCCACTGTGAAATAGGTTATATAATTAGTACACAATCAAACATGAGACAGGCACTCTTGAAAAGGTAGAGTACGACTTGCAGGTAAATCCAAGAGAATACTGGTCAATGAGATTACTTCTCAAGGGCATAAGCAAAAATTATATGTATTACAGGGCATGGGGCAAGGGCCTATAAGTGAAGGTATAGGTGTCCCAGAGATTGTGAACCCTGGGCACAGAGTTCTGAACACAGGTGGAGTGTGTAACAACATGCACATAGAGAAGACTGCTCATCAACCTTTGTCTGGCAATGCCAGGGAGTACGGCCATCTTATTCATTGTTTTAGCTTGCATACAACTCCATAGGTCATGTACTCTGGGTGGTTCACAATCACATTATAATAAATGAAACCAAATACCTAGCAATAAATACCATAAAACAGAACAAAACCCTGTCCCTAGCTAAAACCTATCTTAAACAAATTAAACAGATTTGAGCATTTTAGGTGGCAGAGCAAAAGGCAGCTTATGTTCTATTCTGTATGATGCAAAACAGGTAAGTTTTTACATTTGCATGCACATGTGATGCTTGCATGCATGTGTGAACAGACACCAACAACTTAACCAGTGTTGCCTTGACATAATAAAAATAATTTACTACCTGCTAAGAAACACTGAATTCTCTGTTGTTTGCAAAGGCTAAAGGCATGGGAAAGTAACCTGCTTTAAGCTAGGATGGGGTACTGTAAGGCAGCTCTAAGCCTCAGACTTAAAACATGGCTACTCCTTCCACAAGGGCACTTTCTATGGATGTGGTTGTCAGTTTCTGAAATCTGGTTCCCTTGCTTCTCTGCCAGAAGGCGCCCTTTGTAGACGGGAGTATCTTGTAGCTTTGCTCGTCTGTGCAAGCCTCGACATGAAAACCAAAAAATTAATAGAAATAAAAGTGAACAAACAGAAAAGACAAAAACGCGGTGGCACCTTAAAGATTAACTATTACACACACACACACACATAATGGGCGCTTTCATGGATCAAGTCCATCTCCTCAAACAACATATACTAGTAATACATTACAGCAAAAAAGGAAAATACTTATTTTTCTTTTTAAAATACTTAAAAATAGAAATAGAAAAAATACTTAAAAGAAAAATAGTTATTTTTCTTTAATTAAAAAATTTCAAAAAGAGAATCCATTGCAGCATTCCCTTGAGGAAACCCCCTCCCTTCCCGAGATTTCCCTCCCTGGCCATTTATTTTCTCGGCTCAACGATAACCTTGAAAGCCCGCGATCCCGGCGCTCCCCGAGTCCCCTCCTTTCCCCCTCCACACTTTCGACGAAGGCTCACCGGGTGGTTATCCTTCCCCTGCGATTTCGGCCCAGCCTCTCCCTTACGAAGACGCTTCCCCTCAAGAGACCCGCCGTCTTTCCCGCCAAGAGACCCGGTCTCTCCCTTCACACGCCGACGCCCAACCTTCCTCCAGGATTACAGGCCCGCCATTTTTGCTTCGCCGGACAGCGCACGAGCCCCCCCGAACCGCGGCTCCTGATTGGCCCTTTCCGCTCGCTCGCTCGCAGCACGCGCGTGGCTGGTTGGCTCCCTCCGAGCAGGGAGGGGGCGGGGCGGGCGCGCCTCTTCCTCGCCGCACTTCCGGTCCGCCCGAACCGTCCGTCATCGGGAAAACGGGATGGGCCGCGGTGGTTGCCAAGCGTTGCTAAGGGGAGGCGGGGCGGGGCGGGGCAGAGGGCGGAGGCGAGAGCGACGGCCCCCTCCGCGGGGATGGAGGAGCTGAGGCGGCGGCGGCGGCGGCGGGAAGAAGCAGGCCGTCTCGGGGGCTGACTTGACTGCCTTGGTTCCCTCCCTCCCTCCAGCGGATTCGCCCCCCTCACGGACAGCGGCGGGCCCTCAATGGGGGCGCAACAGCCCGCGGGGTAAATCGTCTCTCTCGACTCCCGACCCTGGGACGGACTGAGGCGGAGGAGGAGGTCTGTGGGAAGCGGCTCAGGCGGGATTTCGGCAGGGTCGGCCGTAGCCTCCCCCCCCTCAGCTCTTCTCTCTCCCCCCCACCCAGGCTTTCGGCTCTTGCTGCCCCTCCGCTCGGGAACGGGTCGAGTCGAACCCTCACCCCCTCTTCCCCTCCCCTCCCCGCTTAACTGCCCCTCACAGCTCGTGTGAACGCCGGACCCTGACACGCGTCTATCTCTTGCCAGCCGGCCCGGCCCTTTCCCGCTGCGGCCCCCATCCGAGACCGTCACCTCAAAATATATCGCCTTTTAGGCAACACCACCACCCCCCTACGAGCACCTCCTCGCAGCAGAATGGCTTTATATTGGCTTGCTTGCTTTATTTATTTGGTTTCCTTATTTATGCGCCTGCTCGCCTCTCGCTCAGGGCCCCGCATCTCTTCGAGAGCCTCTCTTCCCCCCCCCCTTTTAAATTTTTTTTTTAATGGGTGGGGTGGACCCCTTCCTTTTGTCGGTCCCCAAGCCGGCTCTACAGCCCAGGGCTTATAGGTAGCCAAAGATTGAAAGTACAGTTTACTGTCCTTTTTCTGCTAGCCTTTCCCACCCACATCTCTGCTGGTTCCTCCCTCCATCCCTGCCTGTTTTCCTTTCACTCTGGCTTCAGAAAATTCCCCATTGGGTTGTATAGCTTAATCTTAAACTGGGTCTCTCTCTTCTTCTGTCTGCCCCATTGATGCCCCCCCTTTGTGGGAATTTTTCCCCACACCCCCTCCATTGCTAGGGCATCAAGTGGACCTTCCTGCCCCTCTCCCTCCCACCCCCATGGACCTTTCACCCATCTCTTTTCTTCTCTTGTTTCCCCCTTGCCTACCATCAGTCCCCCCCCCCCCCCGTCCCTCCCCTACACTTCAGTGGTGTTTTCTCCTCCGGTCTGGAAATCCTGCCTGGTTATGGATCTCCACCCTCATGCCTTTCTGTAAGACTTTGGTTTCTCCCCAGCTTCTCTAACCGGTCCACTTGGTCAGCCTCAAAAACTCTTCCTAGCAAAGAGAGAGATAGAGCCAGTCATCTTTCTTGGACCTGTGCTTTATTCTTGCCTCCCCCCCCCCCCACAACTTGTTGCTACACCTTCTCCTTCCAGACGATACTTTTTGCCAAGAAAGGAAGAGAATGTAGCAGGGAACAGGATTGAAGAATACAAGCATGGCAATCGCTGGCAGTTGCTGTGCTGCACTTATCTTGATCTTGTTTATATACACACACAATTCTTACAGTACAGTGGTGCCCCGCATAGCGACGATAAGCCGTTCCGGAAAAATCGTCGCTATCCGGATTCGTCTCTATGCGAAATAAAAAAGCCCATAGGAATGCATTAGAAGATGTTTAATGAGTTCCTATGGGCTTAAAAACTCACCTTATGCAAAAATCCTCCATAGGGGCGGCCATTTTCGGTGCCTGTAAAGTGAGGCAACACAGCGGGCGGCCATTTTGGAACCGCCGATCAGCTGTGTGAAAATGGGGCCTTTGGGAGGACTGCGGGGGAGCGCTCCCCCCCATCACCCCGAAGCCCCACCGATCAGCTGGGCGAAAATGCCGGCTGGGGCTTTGGGAGGACCGCGGGGAGGGCTCCCCCGCGGTCCTCCCAAAGCCCCAGCCGGCATTTTCGCCCAGCTGATCGGCGGGGCTTCGGGATCATGGGGGGAAGGGCTTTCCCCCATCATCTCGAAGCCCCGCCGATCAGCTGGGAAAAATGCCGGCTTCGGGATGATCAGCGGGGGCTTTGGAAGGACCGCGGGGGAGCCCTCCCCCACGTTCCTTCCAAAGCCCCCGCCGATCAGCTGGGGGAAAATGGGGCCTTTGGGAGGAACGTGGGGGAGGGCTCCCCCGCGGTCCTTCCAAAGCCCCCGCTGATCAGCTGGGGGAAAATGGGGCCTTTGGGAGGACCGTGGGGGAGGGCTCCCCCGCGGTCCTCCCACAGCCCCTGCCGGCATTTTTGCCCAGCTGATCAGCGGGGCTTTGGGATGATGGGGGAAAGCGCTTTCTCCCATCATCCCGAAGCCCCACCGATCAGCTGCGCGAAAATGGGGCGTATGGGGAACATCACTATGCGGATTCGTCGTTAAACGGGGTGCCCGTTTTTTGTTTAACCCCTAGCACCTCCCTTACATGGCCTAGGAGCCCATCAGCCTCCTGTATTATACTTGAGTTCCAATGTTATCCCATATCTAGTAGCCTGTAGGTTTAGCTAGTCCCGTGAACCTTCTATTGATGCAGCTCTTCTCCTACCCTTCATATCCATCTCTGCTCTATTCTTCACATCCCTCTCCCCTTGTGTTTTGGAATGCCATCTACTAATATCTTGACTAATCTATCCTTCATTCAGCCTCCCAGTATATGTGTGTGTTTTCTCCTTGTACATCTTTGTTCTGTACTTCCTCTGCTTCCTGTAGCCAATTTAATTGCCTGCCGTTTGACTGGACAGCTTTCTCAACTCCTTTATCATTCAAGTTTTCCCATTTCTCAAATGTTAAGATGGAGAGCTATTCCAGTCCATGGCACAGCCTTTCAATTATACCCAGAATTTCTCCTCTGGAGACCACTATACTCCCTTAAGACACTCCCTCTCAATCAGTCATTTCATAAATCAGATTTCTTGTATTTATGCATGCAGTCCAGTCATTGTTCCTAACCCTTCCACCAAACTTTCCCATTCTTGTGTGCTGGATTTTGGTCTGGCCTTCCCACTGACTTCGTGCTTCGACTTAACCACTGTTTCCTCAGAATATGTATTTCAAGGGCTCTCTGCTGCTCTTTAGCACATTCCTTACCTTGCTTAGCAGAGCCGTTTAAAGGTGCAGTCTGCACTTGTCTTCTTCACTCACAATACTTTGTTCTTTACAAAAATATTTTTCCTGCAGTCCCTCTGTACGAAGCTGAAGGCCGGCAACTTGGGGCTCTCCAAATGTTATCAAATTGCACACACCTCCATCATCCTTCACTATTGGCAGTGCTGCCTAGGACTGATGAGAATCCCAGTACCTCATTAGCCGGAATGTTACCAGTTCCCTGTCCTAAAGTAATCTCCCTTTCCTTTGTGAAATAACTATAAAACTATCAATGTATTATAATACTTTGATTTTATAAAGAAACATGCATTTGTCTGGAACAGGAAAATATGACTGTTTGCAAACAGTTCAAGGAGAGCAATAAAACTCCTAAACAGTTTTTACTCTTTAAAATTTTATTTATTGTATTTATATCCCACCCATCTGGTCAATTGGCCACTAAAAAAGATATTTGCAATTCAGGGTTATGAGTTACTTGTACAGAGACTTCACATCATGTGCCTAAAGCAAAACATTTGGAGACTAAATTTGCACTTGTTCTTTTATTTCCACTGCTATGAAAAGGAAAGAAAACTATGTCATTGTATTGTTTTCTTTTCCCAGGAGGAAAAAAGGGGGCAAATATGAGGTTATGTTGAGGCCGACCAGCTGCACGAATGAGTGTGGAAACTGTGGATTGACTTCATGGCTTTCTTTGTGTTTCATTAATATTCCAGCCTCTCTGAAAAACGTTTGGGGAATCTTTCTCTGAACTTTGCCTCGTTCTCATTACATAGCTGCTCCTGAACAGAGAGTGAACGGCGGAAAAGTCAAGTGATTCCAATGCACAACAGTCTGCCCTGTGAATAGCACTGTCACTTTAATAATTCCTTGTCAAGGGATTGCTTTCAATCCTCTTGGGCTTAATGCAAGTGAGGATCAGAGAGACATTAAAGGCTAGAACGCTGGGTGGAGAAAATAAAAATGAAAGTGATTACTGTTTGAGTAACTGAGTGAAACCTGGAACATTTTTCTTCAGATGCGCTGAAGACCACCGTGAGCATCCTGTGCTGAATCTAACTGATAAAAGTCACCTGAGATTGCAACAAAAAGTCCCTTTGAACTGGATTTGTCTTCCTCAGAAGTTTTGCTTGGATTATTTGAGAACTGATGTTCAGCTTCAGTGGGGCTGGAGTGTGTTGAACTGGATTATTAGAACTGCCAACACTTGGGACTGTGCCTTAATTATATTTCTACATTCACTTAACTTCTATAACAGACAAAACCTTTCCTGTCACAAGGGATTCTTATACATTTTTGTAGGCTGACAGGTGTTTTCTCTTGTATATTTTTATAGATCGGGAAGTATTTTGCAGATTTTGACAACTCTTCTGGCAAACTCTAACCTTTCCCCCTCCCTCTTGCTGTTTTACGGGTGGTATTGGAAGTTTTAAACTGGGGAAAGCTGTGAGTGCCAACGTGGAAAATGAAAATATAGAGCACTCTTTCTGAACTGAACTATGTAAGCATTTTGAAGCGGATGGCAAATTTCTGACCTCACAAGACAATCCCAGCGGGACTCTGTTGATACCGGTAAATAAGAGCTTGTGTCCAGTGCCAGAATTAACAACGAGAATGCCGGTCAAGAAGAAAGGTGGGCTATGAAGCTTCCTATCTCATTTTTTTTGTCTTGTTTTTAAAATAAACTGGATTTCACATACATGGCAAATTTCCATTAAAGGCATTTGAATGGGAGAATGAAATTGTTGTTTCTTTTTCTGTTGAGAGGTGAAAGAAAAGCATTTCATGCATTTTTATTTGTATGCAAGCAGACTTTTTTCCACCATCAATCAAAATTGTTTGAGAGTCTCTTAGGACACATTTTTAATGCAGATTTGGGGTTATTAAAAACCTTGCTGGCTTTTGTAGCGCCAGGACCTGATGAATAGGAAGGAGAGTTCTAAGAATCCCAGCAAACATTTTTTTAAAAAACCCTCACAAAATCAAGAATTCTTTGCAGTAATTTATTATACATTTAGGGTTTATGAAATGGTTTCAAAGTATGCAGCATAATTTACAAAATAATCAATGTGTAATTGTCAAAGCCAATAGTTTATACTGAGATAGTAAAACCTTTCCAAAATATTACCATTATTTTAAAGGGGTACTTCTAAAAAGGACAGTCATATTTCTGTTATCTAGTAGCTGTCATCTGGTAGATAAACAAAATGAAAGATGACGACTCAGGATCTCTTTCCCAAGTCATATGTTGAATAAAACTGCTGATAAAAGCAATGTGATTTAAATGATGTTTCGCATTTTATATAGTATTATAAAAGCATTCGCAGCTTGTATTGCTCTAAGTTACCAGTATTTTTTGGAACCAGCTCCACTTCACAAAAGTATGCATACAATGTTATGGTTATTATTATTATTAATAATATTATTATTACAGATACTGTGTCCATGGCCAAGTCTTCCTATGGAAGAATGACTTGGCTATTGGAAGGATCTGATGGGGTGCCTGTCATGTCATGCATTTTTGTTCTGCGCATGAGACAAGTCCTCCTACCTCTCTTAGAGCAACTCTTGCCACAGAGAGCAGTTTCTCTCTAGCCCATGATAATATTCTCAGTGCTTGACAGTTTACTTCCAAGAATGAATGGCTGCCTTTCCCTTGGATGTCAGAGAGTGAAACAATAGCCTACTGATGTTAGGTTCTGAGCCTAAACCTAAGCCCTGCCTCCTTTCACAGCATCTGTAGGGAATCTAGCCTGTTCCTATTTGAACAGGAGTTATTTTGTTGTTGTTACATTAGAACAGGAATGGGGAACCTATGTTCCTTCCAGTATTGTTGGGCTGCAGCTCTCAGGAGCCACAGCCAACCTAACAGAGGAGGAGGATAGGAGTTGCCATGCTAGAACATCTGGAGGACAAGAGATTTCCCAACTATGCCTGAGGGTGTGACATTACAGTATTTGGGTAATCTGTCTTTTATGTGAAACAATGCTCTCTTGAGGTTTTGGCCTTTTTAAAACTCTGCTTAATAATTATATTGCAATGTAATAATAATTACATTGTACCTGAAATATTTTGTTTTGGAAATACTAATAAAGAAAGGGAGGAGGGAAGGAAACACTTAATAGTGGCTGTGATAAATTCTGCAGACCCTTTGTCTCTTTTTCACTGCTCATAGCTAGGCTTTCCAAATGGCAACTCACAGACATTACAAGTGAACAGCAGAACTGGAGAAAAGGGTGGAGGGCTCAGCAGTAGATATCAAGGTTGCACGTAGAAGTTCTCGGCCAAGTCTGATACCTGGACTCTCTAGTTACAAGACTGTACGAATCAGGTTTGGGAACGATCCCTTTCAGAGACTCTTGAGACCTTCCATGTCTCAGATAAGACAGGCTTAAGTTGGTGGACTGGCATTCCCAGCCTGGGCATATATGATTGTTTCACACATTCCATGTCATTATTTATATATGGCCCATAAAAAGGGAAGCAACCATGGATCATTTTTACTGCTGTTTAGAGATGCAACAATGGATATATTGTGTTGTTGCAGCTAAGATCTGAGGAGGTGTCTCACAAAAGCAGATCACCTTTGTTTCTGGATATGCTGTGCTTTTCCTGCTGGTGGTATTGACCTTGTCCACTCTGCAGAGTAGTTAGTACTTTTGATCATTGCTCTGTGGCTGCTTGGGAAAATGTGTCCAGTAGAGCTTGAACACACTGGTGCTGTGTCTGTTGTCTGTGACTTGTTTTACTTGGAATTAAACCACAGGATAAGTATTCTTACAAGGCTAACATTTCTAACATTGGTGCCAGAAACAGTGTTTATGCTAGGCTTTAGCTATGCTTTGTAATATATCAGTTCTGTCATGATGTGGGGGCAAAGCCTTTCCCACTCACTCATTAGAGGAGAGTTTGGCCCAAATTTAGAAGGGAACAACATGTGGAGCTGCTGACATGAACTGAGAAGTGAACCAAACTGAACTAGGCAGCCAGTTTGAGCAAGAACTCAGCAGGAATAGCAGGGCACAGATGGAGCTCTGATCTGAGGCCGTCACACACACTTCTTCTTGCTTGTGCAAGCACTGAACCTTTGGGTCCTCATGCAGATTTGTCTGACTTGACAACACTGACAAATAGTTTAACATGAGAGAGCAATTAGCTGCCTAATTTTGTGAGAATTAAAAATGTGTACATGTGGGAATTGTGCAGGTAGTCGTGTGTCTTCACTGTGGCCAGTCATGCAATGTGCCGATGGGAGGGCTTCAAGGTTTGTACTTGTGCTTTGGCACTAGGGCAGCTGCTGTACCTGCCATCTCAAGTCGCATGTTTGTAGTTGCACAATAGGATTTTGGCCACCGAATATGCTTTTCCTGAAGAAGTATTAGTGTAACTTTGAAAAGCATTGGGAATCTGGTATCTAAGGCATTAGTATATATTAGAAATGGGGGTATTCGTATGCGAATATCCCTGCACAGGTGGAAATAACGAGGGCCTGGCCCCATGGGGCTGGACTGTCCACTCACAATTTCGCCAGTGACACGAGCTTGTTGGACCTTCCTATCGTCCGCAATTGATTGCCCACTCCTGCCAGGAGGCGGGATGACAAGCCTCTCTGCTAGGTTGGAGAGTGGCCAATCCATTGTGGAGAACAGTGTGATAGGAAGCCTTAGTGGTGAAATCGTGAGCGGACAGTCCAGCCCCAATGTGCCAGACCCTCGTTATTTCCACCTGTGCAGCGATATTGGTATTCATATACGAATACAAATATCCCCATCTCTAGTATATATCAAAACAAGCCAGTTTCCATCTCTCATGTAAGGTTTTGACTCTCTTGTGAGTTTTAATGTGTCTGTTCTTAATATGTCTATAACTGACTAGATGGCTGAGTGAGTTAAGTATTTGGCTATGGAGCCAGGGGCTAGGAGTTCGATTACTCACTGTGCCTCCAGGGAAAAGATCTGCCGGGAATGGTAGACTACCTCTAAATACTCTTCTACCTAGAAAAACCTGAAATGGGTTGCCATGTGTCAGAATTGACTTGATGATGATGATTCTTTGTTTTGAGATGCAAATAACTGTTATCCGTAATAATCTAATACAAGGATGGGTGATCTCCTGAGGTCTCCATGGGGGCTGTGTACACCAATGCCTCAACCTTGGAGGGTTACACCCACTCATGCGAGTTGTCCTCTAGTGGCCAGATTTTTGTAAAATTAAAAATGTTTGGGATGTGGCAGTCCTTCAAAATATAGGAGAGTTTCCCCAATGTCCTCATAAATGACACAAGAGGCTTTTTGAGCTGAAATATCTTTTCCCGGAAATTTTAAATTCAGTTCGGATCTTCAAAGAAATAAAGTGGGGGAAGAGGCAGGAAGAGGGCACTGTGAACAAATTATGCTGATATTTGCACTGGCTTCTTATTCTCTTTAGGGCACAACTGAAGGGTCAGAGGAACTCTCAGGAACTTTAGGCCCAACATAGAAGCCTCCAAGTGTGAGAACAACAACATTAAGAGCCAGGGCTGGGGAAAGCCTGGGTTCTGATTTCCACTTGACTGTGAATCTCACTGCCTGTCCTTCAGCAAGTCATACTCTCTGATAGAAATGGGCATGAACCTCCAGTTCGGCAGTTCGTGCCAGTTCGTTTAGTGGCCAAACAGGTGTTTCGCGATTCAAAGCTCTGCCTCCTCTGGTGGGCGCCCACTCAGAGGTAGTATCCAGAGGAGGCAGGGCAGGGAAGCCAGGCTGTGCCCATCTCTACTCTTAGCCCAACTCAGCACAGTTTGCATGAGGATAAAATGGGGAGGAAAGGGTTAGCCATCCGTCCCATTTTAAGGGAAGAAAAGTGGGGCATAAAGTAGCAAATAGATAATATAATAATAATAATGATGTGCCGTCAAATAAATTCTGACTGATGACAACCTTTTTCAGAATTTACCCTTCCCTTCTTCTGGTACATCCTGGAACGGTGCAGCTTGCTCAAGGCCACATAGGCTGCCTTTTGTATCTGGAGGTATAATGGGGAATTTACCTCTGACTCCTCAGCCAGGTACCAAAACCACTGAGCTGACCAACCAACTGCAAATAGTTCATCATAGCTTTTAAATACCCTACCTTGTAAACTATAATATTCTTGGCGATTCCTCGAGGTTTCTGTGCGACCATCTGGATCAGGTTCCATCATCCAGGATATTAAAAACATTCCCTTCCCCCCCTCCAACGTCACAAAGTGTACCTACTGCAGATATATTAAGGTTCCAAAAATGAATGCCCCTCTAAAGCGTTGCAAGACCTATAAGATCAGGCCTATGCTTGAGGGCTCAGAATTACGTCAAGAAAGGGCAGGAAAACTGGGTTGGTTCCCCCCCCGTTACTTTTTGTAGGTTACCGTGTTCTTCCAGAATAGAGCTCGTCATCCATCTCAACCCATAACTTCATGTGATTCAAGTGAAAAAGGTGCACAAATGGGGCAAGGCTGCCTATTAAGGCATCTGAGGTTCAAGATCATTGGAGGGGGGCTGAGATCTGCCCACAACAGAACTTCTACTGGCGAAATCTAGCTGTATCTTGAAATGGGGTGGGTGAGTGGGCCTCTTAAGGACTGTGCTGCTGTGGTCAGGATCTAGCTAAAGCCCGTGTAAGGTGAGCTGCTCACTCTTGTGACTGCATTAACCCTCACAAGCCAAACTAAATCTAAATCTTCTCCCCACCCCAGATGTATATCAGGAAATGGTATGAGAACACGAATTAGGAAGTTGTGTTTTGTTTTCCTAGCTGAAGACTATAATACCTAGAGCAAAGCTGGCAGGGTGGGAGGTGGGGGTAGGGAAGCTTTGGGGAAACACGAGGGCCAAAATCTTCTTGCCTAGTTCTGTTGGTGTAATCCAAATGGCATAGCTTTTGTTGGGCAATTGCTTCAAGTTCCGAATAATTCGTAAATACGATCTGTTGCCCTCTGAGATCACACATGAAGTGCTGAAGCACACCCATTTCTTTCAGAACACCCCCCCCCCCTAGTTTCTCATGATCTGCACAGTCAAGGGTTTTGCTATAATCCATAAGGCATGGATTGGTCTGAAATTCTTTTGTGTGCTCCAGTAGCCAGCAGATACGTGCAATATGATTTCAAGTGCCTCCTCCGTTTTGGAATTCAGCTCGAACATCAGATATTACTTGCTCCGTATAAAATAAAAGGTTTCATTGCAACATCTTGAACATCCATAATTTATCCCAGTTTTTTTTTCTTTTCCTTTTACTACAAGAATTGTCTTTTTGCCTTCTTCCCTGATAATAGTTTTGGTTTCAATCCGCAACTTTTCTGATTCAAAGTCAATAGAGTTTAGTAAGGCAAGCCTGCTCCTTATGTGGACTTTAAATTAATGAGAAATGTTGTTTTAAATTATATAATGTAAACTTAATGTGTAGGAGAAAGTGGGACAGCTTCTGTAATTTGGCATCTGCCCCGTAAAGTAATTTTAAAAGAAAAAGACAAATATGTGATGAGTGTATGCTTATATTCAATAACAGGATGCTCCAGAAAATTATGGTTTTAATGCCAGTAGGTTGACAAGTCAGGTAAACAACTGTAGTTTCTGTTGTAACAAGAAAAGGAAGGGCAGTGTGTGTTTGGGATAGAAAAAAATACTTTGAATTTACAGTTCCTCTGGCTGAAGATGTGTTGAAGTTTATTTTGCTTTATGGGCAATCAAATGCTGCCTAGATTTGTCTGCTTTTGTCCTTTTCTGGTCTTGCAAAGCAGATATTTACAAGGATACCAGCTGGGCAACCATCAGGTGGTCCAAAGGCGTTTTGAAAGATGATGCATTTGGGCTCCATTATATGTATTTTCATGGTCATTATCCCTTGCTTGATAATGGGTTTTTGTATCTTCTTGCAGATTTAACAAGCTCATGTTACAGAAGTTGAGCATTATTGATGATTTCTTGATTTTTTTCATAAGCCACATGAAAGGCTGAGCCTCTCGGAGGCAGTGGCATCTACCATTGTTGTATAATTCCCATTGGGATCATGATGATAAACAATTGCACTAAAATCTGGGGCTTATAGTTTGGTTAGTTGGATAACTGGATGGCTGGGGCGGGGGAAGTCCCCTTAATGACAATGATGCTGCTTAAGAGAGCAGTGATCTCACTTAGACTAGACTGAGCCTGTGGCTCAAAACAACACAATTCATCCAACATGAAAATAACTCCTTTGTTGGAGAGACAGCGAGAGATTACAAAGTAGATAGCATAAACAACTGGGTGTACAATTTGTAGCACGGCCCTGTGTAGTTTTACAGTACTTGGAAGCGTATCTGTTGATTAAAAAAAGAGACTTATCCTCGAGTAGGTGTGTATGAAAAAGCAGCCTTAAATCAAGCTTTTTTGGTAACTTCCAGTTTGCATGCCAGCTAGGAGATAGATTTTTGGTTAAAAAAAGTATCTTTTCCACAATATATCTAAAGGAGATTTTAATAATTTCATCAGCACTGGGAACACCAGTACTGAACATGTGCTCTAGCGGACCATGAAATATTGATGGGAGGAAGGTCCAGAGGCTGTACATCTCTCTTCTTGGATGTTGGTGGACTACAGAATATTTCAGAATATGCTAGAGGAAGTCCAGAGCATGGAGGAACAAGGTGTGGCCATCCATGGTATCTTAACCTTCATCCACCAGGATATTTCCCCCCCCCCAAAAAAAATACTGAATCAGAGCTAAGGCTTCACAAGAATTGCAGAGTTTGAATTTTGGTTAAACTCCAGCTGTGCAGCAGAAATGCAGGACTTACAGAGCAGAAATAGCTTCAAGTGTCCCCAGAATAGACAACCCCTTCTTGTCCAATCAACTGGCACTTACCATCTCAATAACTCACTCGGAAGCATTGGTAAAAGAAAGAATAAAAGGTTCCATTTACTCACAGTTGAACAGCTCAAAAACAGCATACGGTACAAAAATAATTGCTTACAACAACAGACCTCAATAGACTCACAGTCTGCTTGAAGCAGATTCCTGCAGAGTACATTCTAACTGCAGACTAAAAGAGAGGGGGTGGTGGAAACTCTTAAGCAGAGAGGTGTGATAATCAGAGGCAGGGAAGGAACAATTGGTTACTACTGGATTAATTGATAGTCATACCAGCCCAGAAAGGATACCTCCCAGGCAAACCCACCAGAAACAGCATACAGTGGTGCCTCGCAAGATGATGTTAATTCGTTCCGTGAAAATCGCTGTCTTGTGAAAACATCATCTTGCGAAACGCAGTTGCCCATTGGAATGCATTGAAATCTAATGCATTCCAATGGGAAAATAGTTGTTTTGCGAAAATCGTCCATAGATAACATCATCTTGTGAAACACGGTTTCCCATTGGAATGCACTGAAATCTATTTCCATAGGAAACCATCGTCTTGAGAAGCGCAACAGCGATCGAAAAAACTAATCATCTTGTGAATTAATCATCCCGCGAGGCAATCGTCTTGCGATGCACCACTGTACAATGTTGAAATAACGCCAACAGAAAATACAGTAGGTTACAAGTATTAAAATAGAATTATGCTTATTATATGATTACATTTCAATTAAAATTAAAACACTTAAACTGTTACCCAACTCTGCTAAATTGTTCATCCGCTTGCATGCAATTCCTTCTCATCTGTGTCTCGCAAGCTATCAGGGTCGTGGGCTTTAACTTTTTGGTCCTTATGCCAAAATCCCCCTTCTTGGATGCACACCTTACTGCAGTAAGGGTATCTGAGTGTGTCAGGAAAGGAGAGCACAATTCTTTCAGGAGTCTGGACTCTGTGCCGAGTCTGGAGTTCTATCAGAGTCACCCAAGGTCAAAGCTGAGAGACCAGACTAAAATGCATCCAGTCTCCTCAGGAACTAACAGCTGCATCAGCAGAAAGAGGATCAATAGTTCCAACATTGATGATGGAGCTGGAGAAACTCTTGAAGGGCAGCTACCGGGCAAAAGCTGTAGTAGACGGCGACAATGGCAGAAGATATTTCATAGATGGTGGTAGTGACAGTCTAACTCTTGTTAGTACTGTGCAGAAGGCAGTGGTAATCTATTCTTGAATAACTTGAGAACCCCTTGGCCATGGAACTTAAGTCTATAAGACATGAACAGGACTATAAATGATAGGATTTTAAAAGAAATAATTAATAGAGTCACCTTAAGTGAGTTTGATGGCACGTAGCCCCAGCAATACAAAAATCAGATTCAAGTATTTTTACGGTTATCAGCTCAAAATGAATGAAAAATAAATTTAATTCTTTTAGGTGCATTAATACAGTGATTCCTAAGAAGACTCGCTGCAATGGGTCTTAGCCACAAATCCTTTTGTTCTGTGCACTCAGAGCCTGAACAAAGGACTTTCATTGCTAGATTTAAAGACGCCTCGGTATTTCTGGTTGGTTAATCATCTTGGTGGGATACCACCTCGTAGATGACCCCATCTCTTTTCTAGCACTAAACCAGTCTACAGCTTTGCAATCCAGGATGATGGCATATGTTAAATAGCCCACTGATACGATAAGGCAGATGTTTATATACAAAAGCTTTTTCTCAGGAGCTCACAGATTTTATGATATTTAGAGGTTCTCCTTCTTGAATAGCACTCTAAACCTAGTAATGAAGAAAAATTCCAATTTGGGATTGAGATTGCCTTTCCCGGTTTTAAAATATTGTTGTTTTTTTAAAATGACATATTGGAGATGTGCTTTGGATCTGTAATTTATTCAGAAAATGTTTGTTTTTTTTGGTCTATTTTTGAACAAATCCTGTGAGAATTGAGAATGCCCAAAGCAATAATCAAATCAGATCAGGAGTTCTCTGAAGTCCCACATTTTCCTTTGATCCTTTGGAGGTTGAAAATCTGGAACAGTAGATTTGAGTTCAGAGAAATCCAAGGCTGATTGATGGGCAGCTCAACTGACCAATGTGTAATACCTGTGTTGCTCTTTGTTATCGAAGAAGACACAATATGAAAGGGGGAGGGTGGGATGAAGTTGGGGGTTGGTCTCGATGGCCTCATAGGCCCCTTCCAAGTTCATGATTCTACGGTTCTACATGCTTAAAGCAACGTGTCCTGCTGAGGAGTTGTCCTGCTCAGGGTTGTGTACAGGATCTTTGCAGGTGCAAAAACTGGGTTTCAGGAGAAGTCAGGAAAATCAAGTCTCTTGCTCACATGGAGAGCTGACATCCAAGCAGGAATCTTATCTGCTGTATCTATTTCCTTATGTATATAAGCAGTGAAGGGAACAAGACCTCACCTCTTAGCATGGTGAGCTTATCCATGAATTAAACACTTGAAAAGGGTTCTATTCTGCTCCAGTCAGAAGCTATCTAGGTGTTTGCAAACTCTGGTGTGGCAATTGCCTTGAAAATCAAACACTCCATCTCGTTGTCACATCGGATCAGGAATCTGTACCGTTCAGCCTTCTGTGCCCTTGTCTGAGAGCAGATGGTCCAACTCTTTCTCAGTGCCTGCTGCTTCTCGCAGTGGGACAGGATGGGAACTGAATTTGGAAAAGTCCATGTGTGAAAAGCAAAATGTTCCCCCTGTTAAGGATACTGAAACACTGGTGTATTCAGATAATTCAATGTGAGATCGCAGAGGGATGATTAAAAGTGTGCAAACCCCAACACATGAATAAACTCATATTGATAATGCATCGCGTTTCTTTCTGTTTAAGCCGGATCGCCGCTTAATCTGCACAAAAACCCAGACAGCATTTCCACCTCATTAGCTTGAATTTTAAATAATCTGATTAAAACGATCTAATGCCGTGGCGTGTTCTGAGTTACAGTTTGTGCGGGCTCCATTAGGCTGTTAGGCTTCTTTGCCTTTCCTTGGCTGAGATGTGCCATCTTCTTTGCTACTTCTGAAACCCTGCTCCAACAGCATCTAGACAAGCAGCATCATAGGGAGTGAACCTTCTTGCTCTATCATGGAGCAGGGAGACTGGCCATAAGGCAGAGCAGGAAAGTTTTGCATCTTGAAGTTCTTCGTTTTGTACTGCTGTTAAGGGCTCAACAACACAGCCATTGTTCTTGTTTGTTTAAAGAAATTGGCAGGCCTAGATTGGTTCTAGGAAGGGAGAATTAAACAAGACGTGGGAACCTGTGCACATGTATGTGTAATATGTATGTGCATGTGTTCAATCCATGGGACTCATAAACATTTTAGGAAAATTAGGAAGACAACCTTGAGCAGGGGGTTGGACCCAATGGCCTTGGAACTCAATTATTCTCTGATTCTATGAAGGTGGGTGGAAAGGGTTAGAGGAACATCAGAATAAAACCCATGGCTCTGTATACCCCTGCAGGGTGGACTCCAGGAACATTTCATCTTTTGGTATTTTGGATGTGCCTCTTAAAAGCTCTTGCTTCTGCCCATGCTGTTTGGGGCTCATGGGAGATATTGACCAAAACACAACATGTTTATTTAAATGATTTTTTTACCCCTGCTGCCCTGCTCATCAATGTTAAACTCAAGCCAGTGGCTTCCTTTAGGAAGTTAATCCATCTTGTATTTGGCCTTCCTCTTTTCCTGCTGTCTTCTACCTCTCCCAGGCTTATTGTCTTTTCCAGAGAATCCTGTCTTCTCATGATGTGCCCAAAGGAGGACAGCCTCAGCTTCAACATTTTCAGGCTTGATTTGATCTAGTCCCCCCACTTGTTACATCCTCTGCTTCTTAGTTTCAAGATTTTCTGGTCTTTAAACATGATACATATGTACTATTTTTTTTACAGCTTGGGCTTCACTCTCTAGCAGCCCATCGACGTGGTTGCTTTTAAATTAGACGGAAGAGCAGAGAAGCCCATTCCGCACTTGGACAAAGAGGTCTGAGTCCTAAGAATAGCTGGATTTGTAGCCAGCTGTGCCCTAAAAATAACTGGGGACATGAGCTGCTTCTCCATTCTCTCCAAATGATAGGGTAGGATTCTCAAAAGCCCGAACACCGAAAAAGAAATGTGAGTCTTGGACGAACAGGGTCATCAACCAGGGGAAAAAAAAGAGAGAACAGTGTGGCTGAGTCTTCTGCCTTTAACAGAGCTACTGTATTGTCTTCAAAACATGGTAGGTAAGGAAACTGGAGGGGGGACATATTCTAGGAATAGGGTTAGCGATTTGGAGAGCTCTGGCAAGGTTCAGAGTAGAACCTAGCGCGGATCCTCTGCCCTATGAAGTCAGACTCATCACGTTCTATTAAGATGGACCTCTACATCATCACAGCTGGCCGGATAGCTCAGTGGCTTAGGTCTCTGACTGAAGAGCCAGAGGTTGGGAGTGTGATTCCCTCACGGGGCCTTCTGTGAAGCAGAGGTTTCAATGCATTCCAATGGAGAAATGCTTTTCGCTAGACAATGATTTTGCTAAACAGCGATTTCAGTGGAATGGATTATCATTGTCTAGCGAGGCACCACTGTATTAAGAATAATCAAAATGTGACGAGACACATTTCTCTCTGTGTTGGTTGGGCCTAATATGGACATCATCCATTTCTAGAAACCAGTGAGCTCATTCACTGAAACTAAATGCTGACAAATGGAAGGGAAGTATTTCTTCATCTAATACTGAGTTATATTGTAGAATTTAACTACGTAGCACTTTGATTTGATCTAGCTGGCCTCTTCTCATGTTCTGGTCTGATCAGTGCGATAAGTATCCTGTTTAGTAATCAGTATTTGAGTTTAATAACTAATGGAAACTCCAGGATAAAGCAAAACTTTACAGATAACCTGTCATTAGAAAAAGGGTCCGAGAATTGCTGGAAGATCTGGGGGTGTCACAGTGGGAGTTTTTCACACCTCCCACAGTTCACAAAGCAGCTACCTTTGTTGTGACTGATCTTTCTGGATCGAAGCATCTTTGGTAGTGCAGTTGCTCAGTCATTTGAACAGTGTCTCTGGAACATTAGTGCATTTTAGCTTCTAAAGATGGACTTACCTGTAATATACAATTTGACCCTCATAATAATTTATTAGTTTCTGCTCTGGCTCTGCTTCCGATCTGCTCAGCTCTGTGCTGGGCCCCTTCTGGAGTAGCCAGAGGTCTTTCAAGCTCTGACCCTTCAGCATCATCTCCCATCATGGCTTAGGGAATCCACTCTTCTCAAAAGGGGAATGCATCACCAAAAAGAAAAGAGACTGCAGATTTGCATGTGCTAATGTACAGTGTGTAAAAAGTTGTAAAAAAAGTGGGAAATAATATCAGCAGCAATGCAGTACCTCTCACCATAATGTCTGTTGTCCAACTGTTGACTGTAGATGGGCAACTCCAAGGGCTCTCTGCTGCCTCTTAATCCTTTAATCCTTATGCTTGGTTTGGACTGGATGTCAAGCAGAGTATTCTCCTCTGTAAAATAAAACACATAGCCATTCTGATTCTGGCTGTCCTTATGTCTACTTAAGCCCTAGCAGCAGTGATGGCTGGGGAAAAAGCCTATACAGTAGGCCCTTCCAATCACTATCCACTGATTCACTTACCCACTGCCCAGAAATATTTACCAGAACTGGTCACTAGAGGGAGTCAGGGACTACGCAATGTGTAGTGTTCAATACCGCCACATTTTTCTGCAGGGAGGGGGCTTGGAACCAATCCCCCCGTGGATACTGAAGTGTTCCTGTACATTTAAATGTAAGGAGTAGAATCTAGAGATTGTTATGCTTGGAACAGAGTCATTTCAGTTGGCATGACACAAGCACGACGAAGCACGTCAAAGTCAGGATCCAATCAAATTGTTAAAAATAGGATGGAAAGCCAGACTTTGCAATAAAACATATCATTGTTTTAAATGAGCTTGGATGGTCATTTACTGCTGCTGAGAGCCTGTTTGATCTCCTAACTTCCCCGTCCTCCAACAGGGGTTGAGAATTCGAGATCAAATTTGCGTCCAGTCTTAAGACCATTGCCACCAAAATATGGACAGCTTTGACTGAAGCCGCCTGCCTGTTAGCATGTCGAATCTAGAATTACAGAGGCAAGACTTTAAAATTCTAGCCACCGTATAGAGGACATGCGGGAAATCTTTTGCCTAGGTGCCATAAAGCTTCCCACTCCACCTGCTGACGTTGTTATCTCCAACTGTAGAGGTGTCTTGACATAGTTCTGCATAGTTCTTCCTGGGAGAACAGCCAGCCTGTATGATCCTGGGCGAGCCTCACTGTCCAAGGGTACCCCAGAGGAAGGGAATGGTCAACCACTCTCTGGAAAACCCTGAAAAATTGTCATCAGAATTAGCTTGACAACACATGGTTATGGTTACTATGAAGTTCATACTGGATTGACCTTTAATCACCAATGGAAATACAATAATTGTACAATACAGAAATGTCAAAAAAAAAAACACAACAACACAACTTTCAAAATATTTTATATTTTAATTGTATTTTAATTGTTTTATCTTTTTTATTGTATTTTAATTGTTGTAAGCGGCCCAGAGACCTTTGGGTAGTGTGGGCGGCATATAAGTGAAATAAAAAATAATAAATAAAAATGCCCCTGCCATGTTCAGAACGGCAGGTAAACATTGCCTTTTTACGTAAAATGTTTGCAATGTTACTAGTTGTTGTGTTCTCTTTAAAAGCGAATCACCTTGGCAACTTTCTCCCGAATTCAAACCTCTTGAAGGTAACGGTGTTACTTGTAACATGTTATTTCCAAACTCTAGTGAGGTCAAAGATTTTAATATTTGGGACTATGGGCTAATGCTTCAGAGGTAAAAAAAACCAAAACCAAAAAAACACACACCACCAACAATTCCAGGTTTTTAATTTTTTAAAAAATAATATAGATCTTAAAAGTGCTTAAAGTGGGTGGTATACATTCATTTAAAGCAGAGTAAATATGGAGTTGTGGGGGTGTCCCTCCATGGAACATAAGGTTGGGTTTGATGATACTGGAGAGAATTCAGAATTTGTTGTTAGCCGCCTAGAGTGGTCCTCACCGACCAGATAGGCGGGGTATAAATTAAATAAATAATAATAATAATAATTCAGGTCTGTGAAATCTCATGCAGCTAGTCTAGTGACATGGCTAATGCAAGTTATGCCATTAATTGTGCCTTGGAGTCTTTATTTATTGAATGCCCGCTGTCTTAAAATAGCCATGTCTATCGAAAAGACTTCAGTCCATTGATTCAATTCCAGACTGATCTTTGGTGATGAACCCATAGCTCATCTCTCTTCAGTTTGCAACTTTGCAGCTTCGCAACTTGGCATTGAAATCCTGGCTTTTAGAAATCACTGGCAACATTCCAGTCATTGGCTACTAGTCCGTCATGAAGGAGAAGCCTGAAAGGGGGGGGGGATCAAATTGCTTTAAAGGGGGGGAAAAATGCAAACGGTGCATGCAGTTTAAAATGGGACTGGAAAAACACTGCCCTTCTGTCCAGAGATCAGGGCAAGGGTGAAGGAAAATCCTGGCGGAATCTAGTAGATTTGCTTTGTCATGCTGTGGAGCGATGACAGCCGCTTGCAGTGAGTGGCCTTTGGAAATTGTCCCAGAGAGGTGAGGAATTCTTGTCAACTTCTTCCGTCTTGGCCATCTGTTAAGAATTCTCTTCCCACCTCAAAAACAAGACAGCAAATGCTTTTGGGACTAATGCTTCCAACTTCCAGACCGAAATGTGGCAATAAAAGAGTGCCTTTAAATTTAAATGTATATAGTTTTAAATGTGCCTGTGTTGTTTCCCAGTCTTATGCTGCTGATAATTACACAGATTGCTAGATCACATTTCTGCTGCTTTTGTAAAGACCTTACTCGAGCCACTTTCAACCGACTAATAAAAAGGCTGGAATTTGAATGAATAAGAGATGAAGCTAAGTAAAGGTGATAATCTAGTCGGGGAATCATGTATCTGTAAAACAGACCTTACTCTCCTTTGGGCGATTGGCTTATTATTAGGGTTATGGATTTCTGGAATCTTAGCTACGACTCTTTCTCAACCTTGTTTCCTAAATCTTTCTATCTGGTGATTTAAGTTAGGGATTTCTGCAAGCAACTCACATGCTTTATTATTTGTGTGACACATTTTAAAAAAACTTTTCTTCAGTCAAAAGCAGCTCCGGCACGTCTTCTGTGAGATCATGAACAGGCATAGAACAGAAAAGACACAACACAAAAGGAAGGAGAGATGAGGAAAGCAGAGGAGAAAAGAAGAGGAAAGAGGGAAAGAATCCAATTAAAGCAGCAAGTCTTAACAGCTGCAGGCCTGCACTATCATCCTTTTCCTTAGGCACAACTTGGGAATGGCACGTGAAATTTAAAATAATGATGCATGCATTAAGCAGGAGGCATGTATCAAATCTTATAAAACCAAATAAATATTTATGCCTGTGTAAAGGAATTAACCTATCTAGCAGCAGCAAACAGTGGCTACCTAACAAATCCCCAACCACAATTCCTATTTATGGGCCCAGGAAGGCAACTGGTGAACTACTAGGAATTCAATGGGAATTTGTTAATTAGTGGCTGTTTGACTCTCTAAATTATGCCAGTGCCCTTTTGCAGGCATAAATATTTCCCCGGATTCTCGCTATCATTTTGAAAGTAAAGTTAGGAGCTTAAGGAATCATTTCGAATACATTACTCTTTAAATGCATCATCTTGCTTGACCTCATTTAATGCAAAAGCAATGAATTTACCATTAATGTGTTAATTTTAACATACAATTTCCAAGGTCTGCTTTTAGATAACCTAGTTATAGTACTAGCTTTTTTGCTTTTTTAATGTCTCCTGCTCTGTTTACAGTGCTGTGGCCCTCCCTGTTGTGTGTCTCTACTTTTCAAAATGATAAACAATTTTCTTTAAATAATGCTGTTTCTTTTAGATACAGACCGAGCTTTAGCACTCCTGGAAGATTACTGCAAGAAGCTAAAAAAGCCAGAGGAGCAACAGCTGAAAAGGGCCATCAAGAAAGTGATGGGCATCTTTAAAAGCAGCTTGTTCCAGGCACTCCTAGGTATGTAAGTCTGGCAAATGCTGTTTGTTCATAGCTACTATGACTGGGATGCTAAAACATATGATTCCTAGATTGTGCTCATGGACTGATTTTGTGAAAGCTCAATCAACACTAGGGATGGGCATGAAGCGCTTCGTATGCGCAGATGCTGTGCTGGCCTATCTTCCACCCCCACCAGCCAGCTGCCCCCGCTCACCATTCTTTGCATGCCACTGGGGTCCTTCTTCTCCAGCGGTGCTCCAATCTGGGCAGGACTTCAGATGGCCCTTCCCTGCCCCCTCGGCAGCCGACCACTCATTGGTTGTGCAGGGAGAATCTGTCCTGCCTCCTTATCAGAATGGTTGGCTGCTGGAGGAGGCAGGGACAGGCCAGCCAAGCTCCTGCCCAGATTGAAAGCTCAACTGGGGGAGAAGGGCCCCAGCAGCACGCAAAGAATAGTGAGTGGGGCAGCCAGCCAGTGAATGGATGGGAGGTGGGTGAGCACGGCACCTGTAATGGCCCGCTGACAGCTTCGTACGAAGTGTGACAAAGTGCTTCGTCGTCATCTCTGATCAGCACCCCCAGTGGGAATGTTTATGAACATGCTAAATATTATTGTTCCAAATTTGATTTACTAACTGTCCTAACTGGGGTGGCTGTAATTCCAAGATTTGCTATTTTTCTTGTGAAAGTGCCTCATCAACAGCTCTTTCCTTCGTTAAAGGTTGCCATCCATTTCCTTAACGGGGTAATTTTTTTGTTGGTGAAAATGTTTGGGCACATGTTTCTTATAAAACAGCAAAAGGGAGAGAGTCATTTCCCCTGTTTGTTTTCAGTCCTGATCCAGCGTTGTGCCCCACTGCTGTTGTCTATCAAGTTGTTATCATGGTGGGACATCTTATCATTGGTCTCCCGTGTCTTGTCTTGCCTCTCCCAGAAGAAGGCTGAACGAATGGTCTGTAGTGACGGTGGCTGAGGGAGATACTGTATCATCCAATGTGGCCTCTACATAGATAGGAAAAGGTATTCTCTGCATGGATGTAAACTAGCATTCTTGCTTGCCCTGAAAACCCTTTGAATTTTTGAAAAATGAAGCCCCTGAGGGGGGAACAACAACAACCCTCCATTAAGGTCAAATAACTGAATTTGGGAAATGAATGGGTACACGTTATAGATGCTGTTGTAGACTTGAGGGAGTGCTGTTTCCCAGACAGTGAATGGGTGAGAAAACTCACAGAATCAAACATAGCTTGAGCAAATTATTTGGGGCAGTAGCAATGCTGCCTAATGATTCTGGAAGTTGTAGTCTTTTTAAAAAAATCCCCCCCCCCAAGCTCTGGAATAACTGGTGTGAATCGGGGTGTTTCTCTGTGGTGGAAATCATGTGTAAAGGGTCCATTTCCTGCTGAGGATTCTGGGGTATGTAGTCTTTATTGCAGAGGCTACACTGGGTCCGTTGAAGCACCTCAATCTTCTCTCTGAGGGGAACAACAACAGTGTGTGTATGTCAACAGCGATTTAAATGCCAAGGTGCCATATAGAGAAATTTGCGTTAACTCAGGATATACTGTACATCTGTGTGGTTCTGCACTAGGGTCAATTAGGAACTGCTTGTTGTAATGACACTTTGGAGATTGAAAATGTATAATCATATTTCTTCTTTAAAAACAATATACGGTGATTTCACCTGTTGTTTTGCTATAAACAAACTTGAACTGTATCTTTGAGGGTGGGAGAGTCATTTCATACATAACAGCACATTGATTCCCGCTGCAGTTTTATTGGGATGATTTTTTCTTCATTCCCAGAGTGCTTTTTAAAAATTTTTATTAAGGAGGTTTTGGAATGGTAAAAGGTACATAATCTCTCATTAGAAAATTGCTTTGCTCTGTTGATGGCTTGCTATCAGCTGATATCCAAAAAAATGACTGTCCGTCACATACTCATCATTATGAGATGATGCTGTTGCATAATCCGTAATCGGGTTTCATTGCGTAATTCATTTTTCAAAAATGATCCTGAGTTTGACATCTGCTTAGGACCACCTTTAGTAGGCTGTGTCATGCATCTTTATGTATTAAAATGGCCTTCTGTGACCTGGTAACTCCAGATGTGTCAGATCACAGGCCCCCTCAGCCTACAGTCGGCCAGCCATAAGCCAACACATCTGGAGAGCCCTGGCTTAGAGAAGCCAACATTAAAACATCACACATTTCCCATGCTTATTGATTTTTGGACTTTCTCACTTTCTATATAAATGTTTATTTATATATTGTTTGCTATATAATAAGCTTATTACAGTCATACAACCTCTTTAGATGCATATTAGCCGACCTACACAGAATGCAAAGAACACAGAAAATAATTGTTTCTTCCTTACTAAGCATTTTCCAGTAAGTAGGCCCTTCTTATTATTACATCAAGGAAAAAGTTAGCAACTTGAGCAGTAACATAAGGATTTCCATCTGATAAACAATACATGTTATCCACTTATCTGGATAGCCTTGGAATCTTTGCACATGGGAACAAATTAAACCATCCCATATATTTGTTCATAGAACTTACAGTGTAGAAGGACATGAGACAAAACTTCCTGAGCCCCAGCCATGCATGGGCAGTATCTCTCTTGATAGGGAATTCCCAAAATGTCGTGGGTGGAACATTGAATCTAGCAAGCATAAATGCTCTACAAGCTTAGGATGTTCTAAGTGTTGTTAAATAAGTTGCAGATGACCCACATATTGGCAACACACAATCTGCAAGAGGCGAGCAGGTCCTGTTTGTCTCTGAGTACCATATAGTCTCTGGGACAATACTGTACTCTAAATGCTTGTTGTCATACAAGCATTAGACTGGAGTCAAGAAGAATGCCAATGGATCTAATTTTACACCGGACCAAAAGTGAACAGTAGTATGGGAATTCATTAACATAAAATGCACATAGCCAGGGTGCTTGGCTAAAAAAGTGACGATGTAGCCAGAATGTTATAGTCTGGATCCATGCTCTAGTTTCCATTCAGCCTACTACAGATTCCAGATACATAGCTATGTATCCTACACAGTTGGGAACATCCAAAATGGGATGCAGAAAGGTGACTTGTAATGTCTCTACATCAAGATTGTATGCACTGATCCAAATTAGATTGCCATAGAGTAGTAGATCGTATACAAATGTTTATGTACAGCCCTTTTAAAAGTCCTGACTCCTCACAAAGTTTGCATTCGGTTGAAAAAACACAAGAAAAGTTAAACCCTGGCAATAAAATATGTGCACAATAGCCATGATGACAAAATAATAAACAGCAGACAAAAGAACTAATGAATCTAATGGCACCTTAAAGCAGAGAAAATATATGAGGGCATACAGTAAATATTTGCGGATATTGCCGAAGTCATCACGGAGGTGAGGCATTAAGTCAGATTGACAGATGGATATATGCATGCTTAGGTGAAACGTTAAACAGTAGGTTTAGGGATAATTGTAATGCAAAAATTACACACAGTGATAAAGGCCTTTATAATGGTTGCTAACAAAACAGTAGTTGAATAGGAACACAGGAATCCCTGTCCCAATGAACTGGTTGACATATACAGTGGTGCCTCGGTTAGCGATTGCTTTGTTTAACAATGTATTCGCTTAGCGATGAGGTTTTAGGAGCGATCTTGCACTCCATTTAGCGATGTTTCCAATGGAGGAATTTCACTAAGCGATGTTCGGGACCATGCCTCATATAGCGATGACAGTTCAATGCATTTCAATGGGGGGGTGGTGAAAAAATTCACCAAAAATTAACGAAGACTCAGAACAAAGCCAAATTAAGTTTGCAAAGGTTTTACAGGGTGCAGTAACGATTCCAAGCATCTTAAACAGTTTTTGAACATTTTAAGACACTTTAAAAATAGCAAAAACGGACCTGTCAAACCTATTCAATGCATTCCAATGGGGGAACCGTGTTTCGCTTAGCGATGTTTCCTATGGCGATTTTCGCTTAAGGACGGTAATCCGTTCCCATTGGAACAGATTATCTGGTTTTCAATGCATTCCTATGGGAAATGGTGTTTCGCTTAGCGATGTTTTCCTGTAGCGATGTGTTTTTTTTTTGAACCAATTAACATTGCTAAGCGAGGCACCACTGTATATGGGCATTATCCTACATTGGATTTACAGATGTGGAACTGAGGAAATGATCCAACAAGGGCATGTGTCTGGTGTTCATCATTAATTATGTGTGAGGGGCACATGACCAACACCTCATAGAATCATGGAATCTTGGAATAATTGAGTTGGGAGGGGCCTATAAGGCCATCGAGTCCAACCCCCCCGGCTCAAGGCAGGAATCCAACTCAAAGCAGGTTTGACAGGTGGTTGTCCAATTGTCTCTTGAACACCTCCAACATTGGAGTGCTCACCATCTCCCGAAGGAATTCCATTATCAGCTTCAACAATTAATGCTCCATCTTTGCATATTGAGCAAGATACTGGCTGTAGTCTGACAAACAATTCAAAAGCTCGGATACTTTTTGTCCCAGAAGATCAAGAAGCTCTGGATTCAGTGGTTCCATTTTTGCAATCTGTCTTGTATGTTCCATTCTTCAAGAATGGCTCTCTTTGGATCAGTGATGGATAGCCCTAAGAACATTCTCTCACTACCTTAGGGATATTGTCATTTCTCAGATCACATTTGGGTCTGTTGGTTCTTCTGCATTGTTTCTGGCTGATTAGTCCTGTGTCTAGTGCAATGGACCATTGCAAACAATCTGAAGATTAGCTCCTATAGTAACAGTATTGCCCAAATAGTCATAAGGGTAGAGTTGGCACCTGGGCTTGCCTTATCTTTTGCAAGATGTGTTGGTGCTGATGAGTAAACTGTTTAGGTTGAGCTGTTCCCCATAAGCAGATAGGTCCCCCAAAGACCTGTGGGATGGAAGTAGTATTGTCCAGCATCATTGATGATCCACATGAAGGGTCCATGAACTATAGGCAGAACTTGAAAAAGTCTTTTTTTATTCCAATGTCCAGAACCCCTTTGTTGCCGCCATGCCAGCTGGAGATTTTCTGAGTTGTAGTAGAGAAAAATAACTTTTCCATTGAAAGTGGCAGGAAGTGGTTTTCCACAAGTTTCAAAGCATCAGTGTTGGAACAATTCCTCATGTATTGTGTGGCATGTATGCCCATGTAGCGTGAGAGCCCCACCAGAAATCATATTGGTGTGTCTGATTGCTTGGGTGTCCTCAAAGGTAATTTTCCTCCTGAAATTATTTGCTCAGCCAGTAGCGAAATTATTATGGTGTTGTTTTTATCAGCATGGAGTCTAACGCTATCAACCTTCTTATCTGCCAGCCCACGAATTAAGACTTTTTGGAGTGACGTAGGTAATACGATCTCACTAGTGTGACAGTCGCCCATACCCTTATATCCCTTACTAATCTTATTAGTTTATTTGGACGAGTTCATTTCGGATCAAAGAGAGTAAATTTGGAACTTAGTAACTATAGGAAGAATTTTAGTGGCTCATATATGGAGAAGTGCACACTACCATTTACTTGATGAATGGCTGACAACTCTCTAGAAAAATGGTAGAATTGAAAAGACACAGAGTTTAACAGACTAAAAAAAACTTTAAAAATTAATTTGTGAAATTATATTTTTGGTGGTAGTATCTAGCAGAACTGTTCCTTTTGGAAAACATGAGAACATGGTAATTTTTTTTATCTAAATTGTGATTAGACAGACGCATATGGCAATATTTAGTAGTATTTTTTCTTGGTATATGCAATTTAGCTTTTATTATGCCACTGTTACTTTATATGTGCTATACATGCAGTACAAATAATAATGCCGTAGCAAAAAGTATTTACAGATTAAGCTACTGTACTGTCAAAGGTACAGAAGTAGTGATCAGTGGATGGAAAACAGTCTGTTTTCTTAAAGTTTTCCATACAATTCATAGCAGATATCCTTACTTGCATAAAAATCACCCAGCAACTTCTACAAATTTTGTCAGAGTAGAATATTTGTAAATCCTCCTATCTTGCTAAATTATAGTTCAAAGACCGATCAGCATCATCTTTCAATTGGCTTCCGAGAATATGACAGTCTCTAATTTAAATATTAATTTTTCTGATATGCAAGGACATGGCGGTTTCGTTCGTTCGTTCGTTTAGTTGTTTAGTCGTGTCCGACTCTTCGTGACCCCATGGACCAGAGCACGCCAGGCCCTCCTATCTTCCACTGCCTCCCGTAGTTGTGTCAAATTCATGTTGGTTGCTTCGCACACACTGTCCAGCCATCTCATCCTCTGTCGTCCCGTTCTCCTCTTGCCGTCACACTTTCCTAACATCGAGGTCTTTTCCAAGGAGTCTTCTCTTCTCATGAGACGGCCAAAATACTGGAGCCTCAGCTTCAGGATCTGTCCTTCCAGTGAGCACTCAGGGTTGATTTCCTTTAGAATTGATAGGTTTGTTCTCCTTGCAGTCCAGGGGATTCTCAAGAGCCTCCTCCAGCACCACAATTCAACGGCATCAATTCTTTGGCGGTCTGCTTACTTTATGGTCCAGCTCTCACTTCCATACATCACTATAGGAAAAACCATAGCTTTGACTATTTGGACTTTTATTGGCAAGGTGATGTCTCTGCTTTTTAAGATGCTGTCAAGGTTTGTCATCGCTTTCCTCCCAAGAAGCAGGAATCTTTTAATTTCGTGGCTGCTGTCTCCATCTGCAGTGATCATGGAGCCCAAGAAAATAAAATCTGTCACTGTGTCCATATCTTCCCCTTCTATTTCCCAGGAGGTGATGGGACCAGTGGCCATGATCTTAGTTTTTTTTATGTTGAGTTTCAGACTGTTTTTTGCACTCTCCTCTTTCACCCTCATTACAAGGTCCTTTAATTCCTCCTCACTTTCTGCCATCAGAGTGGTATCATCTGCATATTGGAGGTTGTTGATATTTCTTCCGGCAATCTTAATTCCAATTTGGGATTCCTCCATTCCAGCCTTCCGCATGATGTATTCTGCATATAAGTTAAATAAGCTGGGGGACAATATACAGCCTTGTCATACTCCTTTCCCAATTTTGAACCAATCAGTTGTTCCATATCCAGTTCTAACTGTTGCTTCCTCTCCCACATATAGGTTTCTCAGGAGGTAGATAAAGTGGTCAGGCACTCCCATTTCTTTAAGGACTTGCAATAGTTTGCTGTCGTCCAGACGGTCAAAGGGTTTTGTGTACTCAATGAATGAGGAGGAGATGTTTTTCTGGAACTCTTTGGCTTTCTTCATAATCCAGCACATGTTAGCAATTTGGTCTCTAGTTCTTCTGCCCCTTCGAAATCCAGCATGTACTTCTGGGAGTTCTCGGTCTACATGCTGCTGAAGCCTACCTTGTAGGATTTTGAGCATAACCTTGCTAGTGTGTGAAATGAGTGCAATTGTACGGTAGTTGGAGCATTCTTTGGCACTGCCTTTCTTTGGGATTGGGATGTAGACTGATCTTTTCCAATCCTCTGGCCACTGTTGAGTTTTCCAATAGTGCCTCCCCAGTCATCAGCCGGAGCACCCTCCTCTCCTCCTCCTCTTCAGCTGTTCTACCAGTACCCAGCAGGAACATGGGTTTGCCTGTCCTGCCTTTTTGTCTGAGTGGCTCTGAGACACTGGTGTGTGGGGGATCCAGCCAGGGAGGTGGGAGAAGGGAACACGCAGCATCTGTGGTACCCTGCGTATGAACCCGCACGAATCTCCGAATGGAGGTTTGTGCCCATCTCTAATAAATAATTATTAGAGGATAAGAATGGCCTAGCGCTCTGCCAAGCATTTTCTGAAACCAAATACAGTAGAATAGCAAAAAAACAGAGATGAGGAACGTTAGTTGGAGTCTCCAAAAGGAACTTCTGCTGTTTCTGAGAAACAACATAAGAAAAAAGGAACAAGGCAACAGAAGTCACTTCCTAAATTTGCTGGACTTTAAGTTCTTCTTTCAAGCGACCTTAAATGGCTTGGTCTTGACTAGTTGGGAGAAATGGCCTATCTGTATAAAGTGTGCTGCTTATATGTTGCCCAAAACACTTAATGCACTCCCTGAGCAGTGTGCAGTTTAATTATGCAGGTTTACACGTTGTCCCTGCCCCCAGCAAGCTCGATGCTCAATATACTGACCTTGGAAGGATGGATGGCCGGGTCATCCTTGAGTCAGCTACCTGAGCCTGTTGGGATCGAACACAGGTTGTGAGCTGAATCTTGATGTCAGGACTGCACTTTACCCACAATGCCACGAGGCTCCTATAATAAGGAGCCAGGTAACTAGAAGTGTGCAGATTAGTGTTTTTGGACTGCAACTCCCAGAATCCCCTAGGCAGCCTAGAATTCTGGGAGTCGCAGTCCAAATACTCTAATCTGCACACCTCTAAAGGAAGACTGTGCCATTGCTCCAGGGCAAGCCGATTTATTCTAAGGTTGTAAGTAAGTGTGCAAAACTTATTGGCCCAGCAGACTTCCACCAGCATGGCTGGTGAAGAGGTTCCCAAAGTGTCTGTTACGTGTCAGTAAGGTGGGCAGAGAGGGACTCTTCTTTAGCAGTCTGCTTAGCTTTTTGTATTGGTGAAAGAGAAGGGCTTGGAGTGTCCCATCCTTCTTGCATCAACTGCATGCACACAGAGGCATAGGAATGCTATTCACTCAATGGTGTGCGATCCCAGGATTCTTGTGCAACTAAGATCTTTTATTTCAGTACGTTGGCTTCTAAGCTGTGTCAACTTTTACGTTTCTCCTGTCCAGGAATCAGAGTTCATTACTGGGATGGCTGTAAGTACAATAAAGATGAATGAGGTCTCGCTTGCAGAAATGTATGAGTAATTGAAATGAACAGCTCAGAGGCTCGCAAGGCTGTTATTGGTTGATGGTTCATCTGCAGACCTTTTGCTATGATGCATGATAGATGCCATGAGAAGTTGGAAATTTGCATTTGCCCAGCAGTTTTTCAATAAAACATCTCACTCCAACCTAGATCTGTTTCACAGTGAATGTCTGGTACACTGAAGAAATCAGATTTTATTATGATTAATTTCTTATAATTTTGCTTAAGATTAATGGTAGATGATTGGGGAGAAAGAGGTAGATGCATGTGGTATGCCAATAACTTTATGTGCAGGCAGACATACAGGCCTCCCTAGATGCCTCCTTGCATGTAGAAAACTAATGTCTCAGGGAAAAGAAGGATCTTCTTTGTGAATGTGTTTTATTTTCTTGTGCCACAAAATTCAGTAACAGGAAGTGATAAAAGCCGAAGAAGTCTTCTTTTTTCATGAACCAGACCGAAGAGAAGGGTTCCTGCCCATGTATAGGCTTTCTACTGGTGGAGGCTGTTGACTCCAAAGTCATGGGAGAGGCGAATCTACATGAGGTATTCAAAGAGCTGACCTAATTCCTAAACTGGTTGAGCATGTTAGATAGCTCCTTTAAAGTGTAGATAAGAATGAGAAGCTGGTCCGCAGCTTCCACTGCTCTACACACAAGGAAAAATCTAGAGGTTTTATTTGTGTTTAAAGCAGGAGATGCCCTTCCTACAGACTCATGGCTTAGGAAAACCAAATGATGATGGAGGGAGCACAGCTAGGGGCTTCCCTCCGTGCAGATTCACAACATGGGCGTCAGTAATGCCCAAATGGATTTGGGGGTGAGAGTCAGACGGAGGATTTCCTGATTTGCAGAGCAGATGCTAAGCCCTTCTGCCACGCCAGCTGTCTCGGAGGGTGTACGGTCTGGCATAATATGGGCTACAGACTGCCTCGCTGTCCATCCACTTCCCAGCTGCCTCTTGGCTTGTGCCCATTTATCATTAAGAATAATGCCTGGTGTTTCAGCTTAGGTTGCTCTGGTGGGGAAGGAGGAGCGGGCGCGCGTGTGTGCATTTCTGTGAAACCATCCCTTTAAGACATCATTTTTATTTTGAGCAGGAATTAATGCGCTTCAAACAGCTGTAATCATCTTATGCAGTATTAGCCAAAATCTAATCTCTGTAGGTTTTTCTAAAACGCAGATAAACCCAGCCTCGAAAGAATGACACATCTCTTGGCGCCTTTCAAAATACATCCTGGGGATGTTCTCTCTTGCTTTTTTTGTAACCATCCTTGCATTTTGAAACTGGAACACCAACAGTGTGACTGTGAACCGAGAATGGAATTCTTTAGCTTTTCCTGGTGGGTGATTGTTTTCTAGCACAAATCAGACATATACTGTTAGTATAGGATGATTTTATGTATAGATTATTTTCACACACAAAATCTAAAGAAAATAGAAGCTGTGATACTTTTTTGGGCTGACAGTGCAGTTTTGTTAGGGTTTTGGCAACAGTAGAAATACGCAGAGTTATTGAAGACACTTACAAATTCTTTGTTGCAAGACAGTTGTATTTACACGTATTTACAGTTATATACAGGCAGGTATCTTAACAGCACAGCAGGAACTCTTTATACAAACGGACAGCATGCGTGGCAGCAAGTGATAGTGGAGGAAGAGAAAGACACAAAGACACAATCTACTTATATACATATACATGGCATATTTTGTCCAATCAGAAAACAGATGACTTCATGCTTTGCACCTGGTCTTCTCCTGGTTTCAAGTCATTACATCATGTCCAGAGTGATTCAGCACTCTCACATCTGTGCACAATGGCAGCTCGTTAATGAAACACATATACAGGTTCAGGCTTATAAAATTTCTATACTCTGACAAGTTTTACTAACAGCCAGTTTACGAGGCAAGTTAACCATGTGGTTTTAACCCACTGAAACACTTGATTGGTCCTTTAGTAGTAAGAATTGCATCACGATAACTGTGCAAACAAAAAATCGGTATAGCAACATTTCCCAATTGGGTGCCGGACTGCAAATCCCATTATCCGTAACCAGCAGAATAGATGATTGTGTGGGCTTGGGCATGTCGTGAGAATGGCTGATGGTCGGATTCCAAAAGATCTCCTGTATGGAGAATTAGTGCAGGGAAATTGCCGCAGAGGGAGACCACAGCTGCGATACAAGGATATCTGCAAATGGGATCTGAAGGCCTTAGGAATGGACCTCAACAGATGGGGAAACCCTGACATCTGAGCATTCAGCCTGGAGGCAGGCGTTGCATCACGGCCTCTCCCAATTTGAAGAGACCCTTGTCCAGCAGGCCAAGGCCAAGAGGCAGTCCCGAAACCAGCCAAATGAGGGAGCGGGACAGGGGACAGATTCTATTTGTCTTCAGTGTGGAAGGGATGGTCACTCTTGAATTGGCCTTCTCAGCCACACTAGACGCTGTTCCAAGTCTTCTATTCAGAGCACTTTACCATAGTCTCTCGAGACTGAAGGATGCCTAATCCAATCCTGTGAGCTAAGCTTGATGTGAATTGTAGTCAAGCAGGTCCGAAGGATGCTTGGTTGAATAAGATTGGTGTATACCACTATGGAACTAAAGGAAACAAGTGGTACCTGTAACAAAATGTTGCAGTGTAGAGTGTTCTTGTTCAGACTTCCAACCCGCCAGCCTGCTAGACCCTTTCCAGCAAATTCCATTCTACTTTCTCTAGTTTTTCCTGTGTTGTTCAGCCAGTAGGAAGTCAGCATGCTTAATTTATATTGCTCTGCTTTGGGGTCAATCTTCCTTTCTTTTCTTCTGACTGGATTTTTTTTTTTTTTGGTGGGGAAGGTTTGTTCTGAAAATGTAAGGCGCAGATTAGAACAGTCCCAGGATCCCATAGCTAGCATGGTGACTGAGGGATCCCTGGACTTGCCGTCTGGGGGAGAAAAAACTTTCAAATCCCCATCTTACATTTCCTCTGAGTGTGGCTTCTGGGAATGGTTGATGCCAGTTTTGCATAAATAAGGATCCACACTCAGGGAATGTTAACATTCCTGTTACTACTTGGAAATGGCTCCATTTATTTACTGTATTTGCTGGTGTATAAGACTACTTCTTTGCCCTGAAAAACATGCCTCCAAGTGGGCGGGTCGTCTTATACGCCAGGTGCACTTCAGTTGGGATAGACATAGCTGCCCATGGTAGCCTCCCGATGCCTGCCCACCTCATTCTACATATCGTCCAGTATCGCGCGATATCCAGCACGGCCGCGGTGAGCATCAGCAGCGAGACGGGTGCCAGCCTTTTCGACGTGACCGGCCTGTTCTGCTCGGTGGGAAGCAGCGGCACCTTGCCCCGCCCCTTGTCTGCGCAGAGCTCACACATGTGCACTAGTGCCGGTCACAGGGAGATGCAGGGGTGGGTCGGAGGCGCTGCGGTCGCGCTGCGGCCGTAAAATGGTGACAATGAATAGCACCTTTTATTTGGTGTGTGGAGGGTGTGAGAAAGACGGGGTAGTCTTATATGGCGAGTATATAACAATATTTTGAGTGGAAATGTTGGAGGGTCGTCTTATACGCCGGCAAATACTGGTAAGTTTTTTTTTAAAAAAACACACCCTGCCTTGCCTTAATCAGCCTCAGGCAGCCTTACAACAGTAATACAGAACAATGGCAAAACAATGTGGAAATACGAAATACAGCAGGAAAACAAGATATTTTAAATCTGTACAAACAACATATTATGGAAATAAAATCAAATAATAACCCTGTACTATCAAGTCAGTTCCAACTTATGGACTTCTTTTCCAGGGTTTCAGAAGTGGTTTGCCATTCCCTTTGTCTGCGGACACCCTGAGGCTGTGCAGCTTGCCCAAGGCCACACCGGGTGGATCTTCTGGGATCCACTGTGAACCATGTATGTTTGCATGGACATTTTGCTGAGGAGTTTTTTTTCTGGGCTTTCTTTTGGTCTCCCACACTGCATGGCCTAGGAGGTGGGGCTTTCTGCTTTAAATGAGTGTGTCCCAGGACCGCGCGCCTAATGGTGCGCGAAATTTTCAAATTCTCTGATTCTATCTCTGACCTTAATATGGTAAATAGGAAAGCCAATTAGATTTGGGTACACTTGGGAGGCAGGAAAGTTTTAAGGGTCGGATCATACTTCCGCACTATTAAAGAGCAGGCCGGGTAGGTGGGGCTCGTCAGCCCTGGAAGGCAGCCCATCTAGGAGAAGGAAAACTCCGATTTCAAACCTCCACTGCCTTGTGGCTAGATCCACTGATGGAAAAGGCTTCAGGAGTTAACGTAGAGGCAAAATCCGGAGCTGGAGTCTCGAAGGCAGTTTGTGTCATTCTGCCAACTCCTGCGACGTTGCTGGAACCAGTTGTATTGGCTCTTGCCATTCCATTGGACCATTTCAGCAACGTGGAGAGGGGGGATTTGCTGCTTGGGTAACAGCCTATCCTCCATATTACTTTACCCAGGCTTCATGCTCTGGAGAGGACACTCTCCAAGTCCTCCATACAGAGCATGTTACCATAGTCTCTCAAGACTGAAGGATGCCTATGTTCTGTGGAACCAAAACCAGATACCTAAACCACTGAGCTATCCAGCCACTATGGAAATAACGAGACTGTCAAAACTCCATCGGTGGTAGGAGACACACATGCCCATTCACAGATTTATTCATACAGATCGAGCTTGGAAAAATTACTTTTTTGGATTGCTACCCCTTGAATCCTCCCAGCTACTGCCACGTTGAGGACCCACAGGAGGACCAAAAAAGTAACTTTTCCAAGTTGTGCTACAGAAGACCCTGGGTACCACCAGGGAGAGAGGAGGCAGGAGGGGCCATAAAGAAATAATTATTGTTTCTCAAATTATCCCATCACCTTTTGGTCCTCTTATTTTCAGAGGTGTCTCCCAGAACAACCATTAGCTTTGTCAGTTCTTTCTACAAAAAAAATCTGATGTTTCTCTTGAAGCCTCTGCCACTGCTCTCCTTTTCGTCCCCTTCCACGGCTGTCTCCCGTATTGAATTCTAGAACTGTAGGCGTGCATGTGAGTGTGAATGACACCTATAGAGAGATAGGATGATCAGATAAACAAGGAAGGAAGGATTCTGCCACAAAGTGCCATAGCTCCTGACAATGGGAATGGGAGAATTCTGTTAACTGTAAACCTCACAGAAGGAAAACGGTTACATATAATCTGTTTCAAATGGTGTTGGGCTACAACTCCCATCATTCCTCTGCATAGGCTGTGCTGGCTAGGAATGATGGGAAATGTGGTTTATTGATTGATGATTTAATTTGATTTATATATTGCCCCATGAGTGCAATGTTGTTTTATGGTAACAACACCTGGAGGGCCATAGGTTACCACCCACTTGCTTCATAATTTCAAATCAGAGTCATCCTTACTTTCCAAATCTGTCAAGTTATCAAGCAGCAGGATGTGGCATGCAAAGGCAGCTTTCATCTCGTTTGAAAAACTGCACCGGCCTTTTCTTTTTTAATCCCCGAAGCTGGGATTCTCACAATGGTGTAACTCGATGCATCTCTCCCCTCTTCTCCTCTGACAGTTAGTTACACGCCTCCAAAATATCTCAGGCAGCGTGACCTGTTTTAAAAATGAGTTTTCACCAGGTGTGCAGACAACTTCTGCCTCATCAGGGAGACATTCCTCGTGCAGATCCCTGAGTAGCTTATGAAAAACATGTCAAGAAGATGTTGAAAAACGCCCACTTGAATGTTCCTTTGGTTTCTGCTAGAGACTAGAATGTACTAGGAAGGACTTACAGGTGCTTGAAAAATAGAAACAGAAAAGAGGAAGACATTCGCTGTCTTTCAGAGTACCTATATGTATTGTTCCCGTGTTCCTTCAAGGATCATACCATGTCCGGACAACAGGATCACTACAATACCATCCCCATGCTTTTCTGTCTCTGGATTTCTCTTATTTATTCCCCTAGCATAGCTTGTGAGATGCCTTCTGTCTAATATAAAGGTTGGAGAAGTTACTTCTGGGTGTGGATGTGTGTGAAGATTCCCAAAATCTGCCAGCTAGCAATGTCACTGGCTCTAGTTGACGTCATTAATCATTTTTCATCCCAAACCACGGAAGAATCGTGTACACCAAACCAGACCCTGGAAAATGTACTTTCCCCTCAAAACAAACAAACAAACAAACAAACAAACAAACAAACAAACAAACAAACAAACAAGCAAAGCAAAGCAAAGCAAAGCAAAGCAAAGCAAAAACAGCCGCCCAAAACTCCAAGGCACCCCATCCATAGTCTGTGAGAGCCGGTGACATGTGTTTTGTTTGGTTGAGAAAAAAATACATTTTCCAGCGTCTGGTTTGGTGTACGTGATTCTTGTGTTCACATAACACAAGAAATAGGTTGAGGTTGGACAAGGGAGAACACAAGCTAGCCGGAGTTAAGCACTGGAAAGGTTTTTGAAGGGGCAGCCATGTTCGTCTGTGCAAGCATTTCAACAAGAAACATAAAATAAAACATAAAACAAAAAATGGACCGAGAACTCCCAGAAGTACAAGCTGGATTCCGAAGAGGCAGAGGAACTCGAGACCAAATTGCTAACTTGCGCTGGATTATGGAGAAAGCCAGAGAGTTCCAGAAAAATATCTACTTCTGCTTCATTGACTATGCGAAAGCCTTTGACTGTGTGGACCACAGCAAACTATGGCAAGTTCTTAAAGAAATGGGAGTGCCTGACCACTTTATCTGTCTCCTGAGAAACCTATATGTGGGACAGGAAGCAACAGTTAGAACTGGTCATGGAACAACTGAGTGGTTCAAAATTGGGAAAGGAGTACGGCAAGGCTGTATATTGTCCCCCAGCTTATTTAACTTATATGCAGAATACATCATGCGGAAGGCTGGACTGGAAGAAACCCAAGCCGGAATTAAGATTGCCGGAAGAAATATCAACAACCTCCGATATGCAGATGATACCACTCTGATGGCAGAAAGTGAGGAGGAATTAAAGAACCTTGTAATGAGAGTGAAAGAGGAGAGTGCAAAAAACGGTCTGAAACTCAACATCAAAAAAACTAAGATCATGGCCACTGGTCCCATCACCTCCTGGGAAATAGAAGGGGAAGATATGGAGGCAGTGTCTAATTTTATCTTCCTGGGCTCCATGATTACTTCAGATGGAGACAGCAGCCCTGAAATTAAAAGGCGCCTTCTTCTTGGGAGGAAAGCGATGACAAATCTTGACAGCATCTTGAAAAGCAGAGACATCACCTTGCCAACAAAAGTCCGAATAGTCAAAGCTATGGTTTTTCCTGTCGTGATGTATGGAAGTGAGAGCTGGACCATAAAGAAAGCAGACCGCCGAAGAATTGATGCCTTTGAATTGTGGTGCTGGAGGAGGCTCTTGAGAATCCCCTGGACTGCAAGGAGAACAAACCTATCAGTTCTAAAGGAAATCAACCCTGAATGCTCACTTGAAGGACAGATCCTGAAGCTGAGGCTCCAGTACTTTGGCCATCTCATGAGAAGAAAAGAGTCCTTGGAAAAAACCTTGATGTTAGGAAGGTGTGATGGCAAGAGGAGAAGGGGACGACAGAGGATGAGATGGCTGGACAGTGTCTGCGAAGCAACCAACATGAATTTCACACAACTACGGGAGGCAGTGGAAGATAGGAGGGCCTGGCGTGCTCTGGTCCATGGGGTCACGAAGAGTCGGACACGACTGAACGACTAAACACACACACGCTCTATTTGAGTTGTGTATGTGTGTGTGCCATCAAGTCAATTTCAACTTAGGGTGACCCAAGCAGTCGTAAGATCGAATCCATGCAACGGAGTGAGCTCCCGTCGCTTGTCCCAGCTCCTGCCAACCTAGCAGTTCGAAAACATGTAAAGTGCAAGTTAATAAATAGGTACCACCTCGGTGGGAAGGTAATGGTGTTCGTGTCTGGTCGCGCTGGCCACGTGACAACGGAAACTGTCTTTGGACAAATGCTGGCTCTGTGGCTTGGAAATGGGGATGAGCACCGCGCCCTCGAGTCGGACACGACTGGACTAAATGTCAAGGGCAACCTTTACCTTTACCTTAGGTAGAGAATACATAGAAAAGGTTTACCATTTCCTTCTTCTGAGGGTGCCCTGGGGCTTTAGTAGTTAATCTACATTATGTTTAAGTAGTTATATATGCACTATATTTTAGTAGTTAGTCTTTAAAGTGCCACATTTTTTTTGCTTTTGTTTTATTCTGTGTTTTTTTTTCTTAAATGCATTGAAGGGTTGTAACCCTCAGTCTCCTTTCCTGAAGGTCATGGCCATTGAATTCAGTGGGGCTTATATTTGTGGGGGCATGTGTAGAATTGTACTGATGATTGCTCTGATGATTTCAGTTCAAAATAGGTTTCAACATTTTTAAATCAATAGGATTTTGAAGCCCTTTAACTCTGCCTGGTGCAAACCCATTGCGTCTTCAATATAGAATGAGATGGCTCAAATTAATCACAGGACTGCCGAAGATAGTGATTTACGACCTCCATGCAAAATTTTGGTCAGCCTTTATTGCTGCTTTTAGTCAAACATGAGTCTTCTTTTTTTGGCTAGTCATTGTGAGAATAGAAAAGGAAGAAGTCATCAAGTAATATTTTTAGATAATCCTGGAAATGTTGCTGATGGCACATTTCAGACCGAGGCACCAAAGAAGCAAGAAATGTAAGGCAGATCATACGTAAGTTGTGATAAATAAGAAACCTGGTGTGCAGCTCAATAGAATGGGGACTTATTTTCATCAAAAAGAGGAAACACACCACCTGAGACAGGTTGTTACGTAAGTTATTTTGATACAGACTGGAAATGCAAGAATATGGGAAAGTCAATGGATTATTGGTAGAACATACCCTTTTGGATGCAGACGTTTGCCATGTCAAATCTGCTTCTGCAGAAGATCTTTTGCCCATCCATCAAGATACTATTGAGGTAGGTGGTCCAATTGTCCACCTCTGTTGCTTGTGTGCTCTTATTCTGTCTGCAATAAAGATGCTGGTTTGTTTTTCTAGGGTTCAAGTATGGATTCCAAAAGCCTGGATTTTGCTCACTTGCATAATAAGTTTTCCACATAGACCCTCCATATCCTGGAAACATTACTTGGTTGATCGAGAGCGGAGTTATAGGCCAAGCAAAACCGAAATATTTGTTAAAATGAAATATATTATGATGACTTTTCATCTTACAATATTATGCAGCATGCAAGAGAGCACTTTAAACTTCTCAGACTGTAAAAACAGCTAAACAACATAAATTGTTGGAAGGGGCGGGAAATGAATAAATGACATAGGTCATTTAATTAGATTAATAAAGCAGTGTTTAAAATGACCAGGCAATTAAGATGAGTTGATCACATTACCTGGTACAGTTTTTCTGCCTCTGTTCGACTTCCCTTACTGTACATTTGGCATTTGTATTGCATATTTCAAAAGTTTCATATCCATTTTGTCTCTCCATAAAAATGGGCTATTCTTAGCAGGGCTGGCTCAAGACATTTTGCGCCTCCCCCCCTCCTCTTTGCCTTAAAGGTAGAGTCAGCCTTGATTCCCAGAGTGCTGGTGGACAGGCCTACCTGGAGGGTTTATGGAACCCAAGACACATGTGACGTTGGAGGCCCTGCGGTGCTTTTGGCACGGTTTCTGCAGCAAGAAGGCTCCCATGTTACGAGTTTGTTTCCTGTCTTGCTGTAAATGGCATCATAGAACTAGATCTGGCCACCCATGAGCTCTGTTCCAACCTGTTTCCCTGAAAATAAGACCTAACCTGAAAATAAGCCCTAGTGCAGTATGATTTTTCAGGGACGTGGTGGTGCTACGGGTTAAACCGCAGAAGCCTCTGTGCTGCAAGGTCAGAAGACCAAGCAGTCGTAAGATCAAATCCATGAGACGGAGGGAGCTCCCGTCACATTGTCCCAGCCCCTGCCAACCTAGCAATTCGAAATCATGTAAATGCTAGTAGATAAATAGGTACCACCTCGGTGGGAAGGTAAAGGCGTTCCGTGTCTACTTGTGCTGGCCACATGACCCCGGAAACTGTCTTTGGACAAAATGCTCTCTCTATGGCTTGGAAACGGAGATGAGCACCGCACCCTAGAGTTGGACACGGCTGGACTAAATGTCAAGGGCAACCTTTACCTTTACCTTTACCTATGATTTTTCAGGATGCTTGTAATATAACCCCTACCCCCAAAATAAACTCCAGTGAAGTGAAAACCCACCCTCCACCCTTGTGCAGCAACCAGAAAAAGATTGTATTTGAATAAATGTAGATAGTTGTCTATGAAAAAAATTGAAACATCCCCTGAAAATAAGCCCCAATGTGTTTTTTTGGAGCTAAAATATAAGACATTGTCTTATTTTTGCGGAAACACAGTAGTTGCCTTTCCTCCTGGGTTGTTGTTTTTTAATTTTATTTTATTTCTTCTATGCTGATGTTGCACTGCCCGGAGAGTGCTTGTAGCGCTATGGGGCAGTATATAAGTCCAATAAATAAATAAATAAATAAATTCTATGTAGTCATATCCTTCCTACTAAGCCAGTAAACTCCGCTGCTACCTGGGAACAATGCACCAGCTCTAAAGCTGGTTGAAATGCACGTAGATCCAATCTTCTCCTCCTGCATCGCCATGTGATGGCCCCGAGACATGTCCTCTTCAACAGGAGAATCTAAGGAAGCATATTCATTTCCAGAGACTTTGGCCGCTGCCATCATACCTTCCAGACCTACAGGCCAGGTCAGTCAGTAGTAGTGGCGGCCACAGCTCAGTGGAAATCAGCCAGCTTTCTTGTCTGGACCTCCATGCTTTGACAGGCAAGGCTGGAAATCCTACCCACAGGATATTCCATGCACATACAACTCCACACAAGTATCCCAACAGGAGGCATTTTGAGGAGCCCTGCTTTGGGGCCATCATAAAAACCCCAGTTGAGGTCTGGCAGGGACATCTGCCTCAGAGGATTACGAACATGCCATTCCCTCATATTTTGGAGCAAAAGCCTGAGATCAGAGGGGAATTCCTTGTGTAGGTGTAGGGCAGACCAGGGTTGGAAGAGAAACACAACGCCCCCACAGAAACGTTTGTACCGAGCTCGTGAGCTTCAGTGACAGCTGGAAATTGCCAGAGATAGGCAACCAGCCTTTAAAGCCACCTCAGTCACAGAAATAAGACTTTCTTGGTGAGCCACTTGTAAAATCATAGGTACAATTTGAGGTGTTATTCTGTGCCAATGATCTCTCTCTCTCAGCTTAGAAACATTTATTTTTCCCCTGAGTGATTCTGGGAATTACAAGCTAAAAAAGCTGATGGTTCCAAGTTATGCTTTCTCTCTCACACACACACACATAGTCCTTGGCAGGGATATAACTGAAATTGGGGCGCCATTATCTGCACCATCAGTACTTCTTATTCCCTTCCTCAGCCTACTGCATGGGACTTGTACTCCTACATATTATGGAGCAGAACATGCTTTCTTGTGAATACTGATGGTTTAGAGTGACATCTTGTGGTAAAAGTCTTCAGGTAATAGTCTTTAGTGCATGTATCAATCATATTTATCAAAGACAATTCTCTAGGTGCCTTTGAAGAACAATGCTAATTAGAAGAGTGTTGATTTATATTAGGCCACCAATGTATTAGCGCCATGGTTAGGCACTGTCAAGTTGTTTCTGACGTATGGAGATTCTGAGAAGGCTTTTAAGGTTCTTGAGACCTTCAAGCAATGGCTTACCGCTGGTAAACCCCAAGGAGAACAAACCTATCCATTCTGAAGGAAATCAACCCTGAGTGCTCACTGGAAGGACAGATCCTGAAGCTGAGGCTCCAATACTTGGGCCATCTCATGAGAAGACTCCATGGAAAAGACCCTGATGTTGGGAAAGTGTGAAGGCAAGAGGAGAAGGGGATGACAGAGGATGAGATGGTTGGACAGTGTCACCAAAGCGACCAACATGAATTTGACCCAACTCTGGGAGGCAGCGGAAGACAGGAGGGCCTGGCGTGCTCTGATCCATGGGGTCACGAAGAGTCAGACATGACTTAAGAGTCAGACATGAATTAACGACTAAACAACAACAACAAAACGCCAAGGAGTGTCCATGGCCAAATGGGGATTTGATCCCGTTTCTACCTGAGACTTAATCTGACCCTCTGTGCATCATACTGTATGACACTAGTTCTCAGTTTACATGTACAGATGCAAAATGAGAATCTTTTTTTTTAAATAATGGGAGCAGAATTAAAATGTGAAGACAGTGATGAGATGGCAGGACATCAAAGAACAACATATGATTGAGCCTATCCCGTTTTATGGAAAATGAGATCCTCTTTCATTCTATTTTTTGGTGGCCGCTCTTCTAGATCACACAAGGCATTTAATGTGGTTTTTTTAAAAAAAGGTTGTCTTCTATATTTACAACTTTTTCCTGACAAAGTTCCTAGTGGCACACGTGGTCTTTCTCTTTCTCCGTTGTATCTTCGCAAGAACGCCGTGATCTGGGTGGGCCCAAAGTGTTTTGCTGCCTGAGCACAAGACCTAAAAGACTGGTTCTCTTTCCTTTTCTGCTTTGAGAGGCTGTTCTTATTGGCCCCGGAGCCTCAATTCGCTGCTGGCGGCTTCGACCACGCTTGAGGGTAGCAGGCCAGCTTAGGGAGGCCACAGGGCAAGCAATGTGGTTTATGTATGGGTTGCTCCTCCAGACTTTTGCCCCTGTTTCCTGCTGCCTAGGGGGAGGTGAGTCATTCTGCCTCACCTAGAATGAAATAAGGAATCCTTTTTTTTTTGTCTGAGAACCACATGGTAGCCACATGCTAGCAGAGAGGAGGGCTGTACCCCAAAATGGGCAGATTCTCTCCCCCCCCCTTGCTAGCATGTGTCCTGCAATACAATTTTCCAGATCCCCCTCCTCTCCCACAGACACAGGCACAGAGATATAGTGGACCTAATCCACTGCCATCCGATTTTCTCTCCCCAGCAGCAGTCCCTCGGGAAATGCATGCCATTTGGCTAAGAAAAAGAGGTAAACCATTTTCTGTTGGCAGTAAAGGAGAGTTTCAGATAGTGGTAGGCAATGTGAAGCTTCAATGCATTATCCAACATCGCTGACTCTGAGCACCCTGTCCCCTGCATCTGAAAACGGGTGTAAGTGGGAAAAAAATCAGCTTGAAAAGTCTCTTTGTGCCCCTGGGGTATGGGGCAATGTCATCTTGCTTTGTGGCCACCCCCAGCACCTCTGGAGCTGTATCTGGCCAGAGGACTGTAGGTTTCTCTTCTGCCCGCTACAATCCTGTTTGTGTTTTTTGCACACACAATAGACCACTTGCACATATGTTGGGTTTTTCCCCCCATCAAATACATTAGGATGTAGTCTATGCTCCTAACATATGCACAAGCCCAATTTTTTCAACGGGACAAACTCTGGTTTGTGTAACTGCAAATCAAAGGTCACTGGAGCAATCACAGAGCACTCCACCCACAGAACAGTTATGCTTTATAATAGCTGATAGGATTCTGCTCCTTGTCTAATGGCAGAGCTGGTCCTGGATAAAAAAAAAGGTTAGGCTGTTAGAGGCATTTATTTATTTATTTACCCTGCATTTCTCCTGACAAAGGTAGCTTTTATCATTAAAAGACAGTATTTAAAGCTAACACAGTGAGTATGCAGATACTAAAAAGGATCAAAGGAATACCATATTAAAAAACATAAGGAATACCAACACCTAGAGGGACGTGGTGATGCTGCGGGCTAAACCGCAGAAGCCTCTGTGCTGCAGGGTCAGAAGACCAGCAGTCGTAAGATCGAATCCACGCGGTGGAGTGAGCTCCTGTCGCTTGTCCCAGCTCCTGCCAACCTAACGGTTTGAAAGCATGTAAATGCGAGTAGATAAATAGGTACCACCTTGGTGGGAAGGTAAGTGGTGTTCTGTGTCTAGTCACGTGACCACGGAAACTGTCTTCAGACATACGCTGGCTCTACGGCTTGAAAACGGGATGAGCACCGCGCCCTAGAGTCGGACACGGCTCGACTAAATGTCAAGGGGAACCTTTACCTTTTTACCAACACCTATTCAAAGCGGTGGGTACTACCTTGACATGGGGGTGTTCACTACCTTGGTACATGCGCTTGTAATCTCAAGATTAGACCACTGTAACACGCTCTACGTGGGGCTGGCTTTGAGGCTGATGCGGAAACTTCAAGTGGTGCAGAATGCTGCGGCCAGACTCCTTAGTGGAGTGAGAAAATGCCAACATATCTCTCCTACTCTGGCCATGCTGCATTGGCTGCCCATCCGTTTCCGCATTGACTTCAAAGTGTTAATGCTTGCATATAAGGCCCTAAACAGTTTAGGACCTCGATACTTGGCGGAGCGCCTGCTCCCACCAAGATCTACTCGGACGCCGAAGGAGGCCCAGAGGGAAAAGACTCAAAGCCGGGCCTTCTTGGTGGTGGCTCCTCGCCTTTGGAACAATCTTCCTCCGGAGATTCGCGAGGCCTCTACACTGGGTACTTTCAAATGCCAGGTGAAAACATGGATGTACATCCAGACCTTCCCTCCTGTCAACTACTGATTTCTTTTGCTTTGCTATTTATTATTTATTTATTCCTGCACTATTTGTTATTGTTCTGTGCTAATGTTTTTATGTTTTTTTAATTGTTTTAATATTCTGTAAGCCGCCCAGAGTGGTAGAATATACCAAATGGGCGGGATATAAATAAATAAATAAATAAATAAATAAATAAATAAATAAATAAATAAATAAATAAATAAATAAATAAATAAATAAAGTACATCAATCCATTAAAAAGCCCACACTCAGGCAGCCAATCGCTCAGGGAAAGCTTGCCTGAAGAGAAAATTCTTTGCCTGCTTGCAGAAGGACCGCAAAGATGGAGCCAGTCTGGTCTCTTGTGGGAGGGAGTTCCAAAGTCTGGGAGCAGCCACCGAGACGGCCCTCTCCTGTGTCCCCACCAAACACGCCTGTGAAGGTGGCGGGACTGAGAGAAAGGTCTCTCCTGATGATCTTAACACTCGAGGAGGCTCATAAAGGGAGATGCGGTCCTTGAGATAGCTTGGGCCCAGGTCTTTCTAGGTTGGAATTACACGTTGAATTCTGCCCAGAAGTGGATCCGCAGCCAGTGGAGCTGCTATAACAAGGGAGTTTTATGATCTCTGTGGCCAGCCCCAGTTAGCAATCTGGCGCTTTCCAATCCAGACCCTTTCCATCGGCAGCCCCGCATAGAGTCTGTTACAGTAATCCAGCCAGGATGTAACTGAAGCCCTTGTCACCATGGCCACCTCATTGCTGACTGCTGATTTGAACCCAGTTCTTCCTTGCTTTTGTTGAAAGCTCCGACCTCTCTTCTACTCCAGTTGCCTCCTGGTGGACACTTTTTAATTGAGCCGGGAAGACAATCCTTACATTCTCTCACATGCTTTTGATCTGGGTATAAAAAATTAATGTGCAGCTAGCTGCAGCTCATCCATGGAAAGAAGCCAATGGCTTTTTAAAAAAAAATCTCCATAATGGCTACTTGGCGTTTATGCGTGTGCTGGTGTGTTTAATTGTAAAACTAATATGTGTTTATTGATATGTTCTTCTCAATACACTATTTTAAATACAGAAAATAATACCATATGATCAAGGGAGGGAGGTAACGAGAGAGCCTTGGAAAGCTTCAGTAATATTTTAATATCTCCTAGCAGAGATAATCCAAAGGGACAAGTAATCAGAGAAATGTAGGTGCCCTACTTAACACGAAAAAGCTCTTCCCATAATTAGTTGTAGGCCTTTTAGTTTTTGTTAAGATACAGTAATGAATAAACTCACATTAGCTCAGTGCAGATCCCCCCTCCCTGCTATCTAGTGATGCCATCAGATCTTTTTTTTTTACTCCTTTTCTGTTTGCTGATATGTTTCAAAAGCATGATCTTTTGTTCCTTCCTGGCAATTACAAGGGGCATAGACTTAATTGGTGCGCCTTTCATCATTTTTAAAAACACAATTTCTCATCAGGCTGGTAATTGGAAGCCTTAGCAGTTGATCATTACTTCTTTTATCTCAACAGAGGGAGATGTAAGGCCGTGTTTCCCAGCTGTTTTTATATAAACAGATGCCAGCTGACCACAGAACCCTCCCTGCTTTGCTCAGGTGCTTTTCAACAGCAGCCGGAACTCTTAAAAGAAAGGGTGATGCTATTGGGGACTGTTTTTTTTTAAGACTGGGAGCTCTTTCTGTTTAAGCATATGTACTTCTTCAGTACCCAGTTCTGCGCCAATATTATTAGTCTCTCTGCCACCATCCATACGACATTTCCTTTACTCAGTTCCGCCCGTGTTTTTTCTCCTGTGCATCTTTCTGTTACTTTTCTTTCCTTCTGAAATAATCATTTATGTTTACTGTCAGTAAAAAAAATCCACCAGAGAAGGTACAGCATGGACATTGGGTATCTGAAAAATTCCTTAAAAAGAAAAGAAGTCATTTTTTTAAAAAGAGAAATTTGGAGACAAATCCTGGTCAGTTCTGTGTTCCTTTAGCACTAAGGGAGGAGGGGTACGGAATTTATTTTATGTTGTGTTGGCTTGTTTTGTTAACATCCTACCTGTGTCTGAGAAACTGAGGTGTCAGGCAGCTTAGACCAGAATTTTAACAACTTAGTACAATTTAAGAAATACATTATAAATATTAAAACATAGCTAAACCCATTTCAAGTTAAAAATAGAATAAAGTAAAATAATTTAAAACCTCAGAAATAAAATAGTTACACATTAGTGATTTAAAAAAGTATAGCACTTCCTTAAAAACCCCTGACAAGTACTGTATCTTGTTGCTTAAATGCAATATGGAAGGGAAAACACACAACTGTCCATCCTGTTCTAGCAGGCCTCCTGTCGTGTTTCTTCTTGTGTAACCAAGAGTTTTCTCAACTTAGGGATAGGATATCACTTTTCAAATATTTGAAAAGCTGTCATACAGAGGAGGGGCAAGATCTGTTCTCGATCATCCCAGAGTGCAGGACACACAACAATGGGCTCAAGTTAATGGAAGCCAGATTGAATATCAGGAAAAACTTCCTAACTGTTAGAGCACTATGGCAGTGGAACTCATTACCCGGAGTGGTGGTGAATGCTCCAACACTGGAGTCATTCAAGAGAAAATTAGACAACCACCTGGTAGATATCCTTTGATTTGCATTCCTGCCTTGAGCAGGGGAGTTGGTCTTGATGGCCTTATAAGCCCCTTCCAACTTCACTATTCTATGATTCTGTGATTCTATGATTGGACAGAGCTATAGAAATTTTTTGACGATTTTATAGATTCTTAAAGTCATCATTAAAGTTCTTCCATACTCATGATCTTTGACTTCCTAACATTCAGTTGGAATCCTGCTTTTGTACTTACACTAGAAGCTAGATTGTTATGAGTCCAGATGCCTACCAGGATCGCCCAAGCTAGACTGGTCAAACCTGAAACACTAGATTAAGAGTCATCTACCTTCTTCAAGATGGTAGTCACATCAGCAGAACACAATTGATAGTTTCAGTAGTGACAACAGTGGAAAAACACTCGTAAAGCAACTTCTAAGCAGCAGAGAAGGGTGACACTGGTGAAGGATCTTTCACAGCCAATCGCAGAGAAATGCAAACAGACTCTTGTTAGTACTGCACAGAAGGTGGCAATGGTAAATTGCTTTTGAATACTTTGTATCTAAAAAAACCATATCAAGAGATAATCCAAAATGAAAGAGATTTCTTAGAAAGTATTGTGTCCACTACCATGGCCAGTTCCTCATTCTAAAATTGACCAGAGCTTCAACAAAATCACCTCCCTAGAGAACAGGCAACTGATCTAGCAATCTCTCCTGAGATGGGCATTCTTAATTGCTCCCCCCACCCCACCAATGCAGAGGCTTTGAGTCCCAGTGGGTCTAAACTCTACCAGGCAATGGCTTGTCTACAATAATAGAACTGCATAGAACAGTATTTCCCAGTCTGGGTTTGTGACCCCCAAGGGGGTTGCAAAGTTTTGCCTTAAATGTGTTGTAAAGGTAAAGGTTCCCCTTGACATTTAGTCCAGTCGTGTCCGACTCTAGGGCACGGTGCTCATCCCCATCTCCAAGCTGTAGAGCCAGCGTTTGTCTGTAGTCAGTTTCCGTGGTCACGTGGCCACCGCAACTAGACACGGAATGCCATTACCTTCCCACTGAGGTGGTACCTATTTATCTACTCACATTTTTACATTTTACAAATGTGTTGTAGCTCTTGTTAATTCATTTCTTCCTTGACCTTTCAGAGCAGGATACTGAGGTCAGTGTGTATGTGTACGTATGAGAAACAGACCCTTTGTGGGGGAAAGAGAACGGATGTCTTTACCCTATTAGAAATGCCTTTTAATGCAAACATGGTGATTTGTGTGTCACAGGTTACTTGGCTATGTAAAAGGGATCTGTAACTTGAAAAAAAAAAGGTTGGGAACCACCGACAGAGTGTTCCTCTACATTCAAGACACCATCATCCCTTTGGGCACAAAAATCAGGTCCAATGTACATTTTGCTGCAGGGTGGGTCCAGAAATCTCTTGGGACAAGCCCTTGGTCATCAGATGCTCCCATTGGAAGAGCCTTCCATTACTGCTGAAGAGGAACAGATATGAACGGGCCAGTCTTTTTTTAAAAAAGCTGGCAGTCCTATTTAGTAGCTTGAACGGAAAACCCCACTGCCACTATTTGATTAAATTGGGTGCTGTTTTTTTTGTCATGTATCACAGCAGGTGGTGTAGCCTATCAGGGCTCTCAAAACCAACATCCTCCAGATATTTTGAGCTATAACTCCCATCAGCTCCAGCCAGCATGACCAATAATCCAGAATCATGGAAGTTGTAGTCCATAACACAGGGATGGTGCCTACAGGGCTTGTGTAAGGATTGCAAGTACATAATGTAGATGGGGTGCTTTGCACACTTGAAATGCATGCTTTAAGTCTAATTAGTTATAAACTGAGAATCAGGAACCGTATGGACTAAGAACCGCACATTACTTTCTACAGATGGGTGGTACGGAACTGGGCCATATGGATCTGGCTGTCACAGAGGGTCGACCCTTCTGTTCGGCAGAGTGAAGCGACAGCAGCAGAAACAGACTTCCAGCTGTTCCCTCTGAGTCATTCCCTTCTCGCCAGGCAGATAACCTGTCCTGGTATGTTGCCAAACTGGCCAGTTGCCCTCAGATGCCCTGGAGGAGCCTGTCTTGTTACCAGCATTGACATAGGGCTAATCCATCTGTGCATGGAATGGATAAAGGCGCCATCGGTTGCTTTGCCTCAGGCAGCACTTATGCCTTGGCCTGGCGTCTTTTCTCATGCCTACAAACAACCCCTAGCCAGTGCCATTTTGTGACTTTGTTTTGACATACGTTCTGTGGCAGACGGGTGGGTGGGATGGAAATAATGTAAATAAATAAATAATTCGTTGATCAATCTGCTAATCTTAATGAGGGCTAAGGAAGGCACACTTGCCCTTTTTGGAAGTTGCTTTTTCTCTGGAGTATTTACTCTAAAAGGGTATGAGGAAAGATATTCAAGATGGCTTGACTAAAGATTGTCAGCATTTGGTGATGGAGCTGAAAACTTCCACTGCTGAGAGGGCAAAAAGACACATTGTATTTTTTGTAATAGGCTAATCTACATAATTGATAGGTCAAATGGCAAATGATTAATTAGTCTGGAATCCTTGAATTATCTGGCAGCCTCAAAACTGGGCTCCTAATTTACAAAGTTGATGAGATTATACATGTCAAAAATATGAAAGTGTCTCCAATTAACGTCTCCCTTGTTATTGCTAATATGTTCCAAAATATTGTTTTGCCTTTCCTATATCTGTTTCTAAGAGAGAGAAAAAAGAACTGGGTGAATCTTCTTGCAGATTCACAACTGATTAATACATTTGTAGCATTAAGATTTGATAAAACAATCTGCTGCTTAGTTTGGGTACCACATCTCTATGCACAATAAGCTTGGTAGTAGGCATCCTTCAGTCTCGAAAGACTATGGTAGCGTGCTCTGTATGGAGGACTTGGAACAGTGTCTAGTGTGGCTGAGGAGGCCAATTCGAGAGTTACAATCTCTTCCACACTGAAGACAAATCCAATCTGTCCCCTGTCCAGCTCCCTGGTTTTGCTTCCTTTGTGACTTCCTCTTTGCCTCGGCCTGCTGGACAAGGGTCTCTTCAAATTGGGAGAGGCCGTGATGTACCGCCTGCCTCCAGGCTGAACGATCAGATGTCAGAGTTTCCCATCTGTTGAGGTCTATTCCTAATAAGCTTGAAAGTAGGATTATATAAATAATGTGCTTCACTATACATTTTAAGGAAAATTTGTGTGTTCCTCTGTTCAGTACATATCTGTTCTGGTTTTCCACTTTAAAAAGCCCCACTCAAGGGCTTAAAAAACCCCACTCAACAGAATGGGTAGCAGTGACCACAGCTGCGATACAAGGATATCTGCAAGCGGGATCTGAAGGCCTCAGGAATGGACCTCAACAGATGGGAAAACATTGACATCTGAGCATTCAGCCTGGAGGCAGGTGGTGCATCATGGCCTCTCCCATTTTGAAGAGACCCTCGTCCAGCAGGCTGAGGCAAAGAGGCAGTCCCAAAACCATCCAAATCAGGGAGGTAGATTGTATTTGTCCTCAGTGTGGAAGGGATTGTCACTCTTGAATTTGCCTTCTCAGCCATACTAGACTACTAGTAGCTCACTTCTTGGCTATCTGTCACTGAGATTTATGCTAATTACTTTTACACTAGTGTAAATATGCTTCCAATGCAAGTTCAAGGTGTTAATGATGACCTAGAAAGCCCTAAATGGTTTTGAAGGAACGCCTCACTGTACATTATATGGAGACGTAAGGAAGAGCTTTTTTGGAAGTAGTACCATGATTGTGGAACGCCTTCCTCTAGCAGGCTTGAGTGGCCTGGACAATAGCATAACCAAGTCAAAATATGTTTATTTATTCCAGCCTTTGGGGCTTGAGGATCTTGGCTTGCCCAGGTTTTAATACAAAAGGGTTTTAACATTTTAATTCCATGTGTTTTTAAATGGTTTAATTATAAACTGCTTTCAAGATTTCATATTTTAAAATTGTTTGGGGCTATCCATGTTTTAAACAAACAAAAAATAAATAGCATTCTGACCAACAATTCCACTGATAGCTAAAAAAAAAGAGAGAGAGAAATGCCCTTTTGCTTGTCTAGTTAGCAGCAGCAACAAAATCTGAGAGAGATAGAGGTAGGACCATTTGTAAATCTTGGGTATTTGTGGGGGGGGGGTAAATAAAATAAAACATGCTATGGCTCTACATAGCCAGCATTTGGTAGCAGGACACTTTCCTCTTGTGATGATGCCATAGGTAAGGATATTCCATCCGAGCCACACAACAGATCTGTGAGGTAGGCCAAACTGAAAAAAAGGAACAGAGGAATAGAAAAGTAAAGACTGGCAACCTCAAAGCAGCCTGATGGATTTTATGGCCAACTGGGGATGTTTTCTTCTTTGTCAAAGCTTGAGGGTCAAACTTGGCTGTAGAGATCAGCACAAACTGGTTCATCCCACTTTGCCCCAATTTGTAAATGCCACCCCCCTCCTCTTCTGGCTCAGCCCCTCACCAGACCTGGCGTGGTAGCTTCCTGCACCTTCTCCACTGATCTTCCAGTCCTGGCAGAAGCTCAGGCTTCTCTGCCCCACCCCCTTGGCTAATCTGTCACTCAAACAAAAGGGCAGGGCACTGTGCTCTTGCCGGTGACTGGGAGATTAGTCGAGGAGGCGGAAAAAACAAGCAGGGCCTGGTGGAGGGGCCGTTTGCATCAAAAGAGGCAGGGGAGGGGAGTAGCAGCACTTGTGCTGCCGCCTTTACGAACTGGGATGAACCAGGACAAACTGGGATGAACTGGTTGTTGCCCATCTCTGCTTGGGAGTGTGGCATAAGCGAACATGTAGATATTTCCTCATAAGTATACAGTGGTGATCTCTTGTTGAGCCATCTTTTTGTGCTATAAGCACAGCTTGGACAAGTTACTGTTTTGGACTACAAATCCCAGAATCCCCCAGTCCGTGCCGACCAGTGGTAGTCCAAAATGATAACTCTTCTGAGCTCTGGCTAGAGGTGCAGTTTGCTAGAAACTGGAGCTTTTTGTGAATATCACTTATTGAAACTTTCAATTATAAGCCATGAAAGGAGGCGACCTAAGCCACAGTTTCAGAAACTGCACTCCGGTTTAATTTTCTTCTTTCTTCTTATGACAGGTTTCTATTCTTATTCTGTGGAGCAAAAAAACCGCTCTGCTGATGGCATTATATCCAAGCCAATGATCCAGCAAACATTGGTCACTTTAGTTGAAAGAGGCCCACTTTTGGGCCTCTAACGATGAGATTTTCCTACCTGTCAAAGAGAATCCCATCAGCAAAGATTTTCTGTTGAGAGAGAGAGAAAAACACACGCAACACCTCAAGAGTGAATCTGTTTTCTGCCAATTCAAATCAGCTTGAAGCACTTCCAGGATTATGGACTCAGATTGTCCAGAAAGTCTCTGGAGGAACATAGACAGCCGTTTAGCAAGTGTCAGCTTAACTACAATGTCAAGTGGGTGGGGGCATCTTCCTGGGATCAGGGGCTTGACCCTTTCCACTGGGGTTGTACTCCTGCTGCAACTGTGCTAGCCACTGAGATTTCGTGGCATCTATGGTGGCTCTCTCTGGCAGAGAAAGGGTGGTCAGGGTGGGCATATGAACCACCAAGTCCCTTTGCTGTTCTTTAGGAAAGCGTGTCTCCTTCCATTCCAGCTAGGAAAGGATTGCTTTTAAGGCCCAAACAACTGCTTTCTTTGGGTTGGTCATTTCCAGTAGCATCCTTGAATCTCCTATGAATGTGTCAGCAGCAGCAATGGCAAAGAGGCAGCGGTTAGAACTGCCAGGCCACCAGCATCCCAATCCCAGGGATTTCAGGACCCAAACTAGAGATCAAGGGATGCACCCTTGTGATATGACAGAAGGAGGGTCAGACGAAGGGTGGTAGCTACTCTAGAACTGTTGCTGTGCCAGCTAATTCTGGAGGTGGGCTTCACAGAGAGAATCTGGGCAAACGGGTCTGCAAAGGAAGGAAAAACCATCCAGCCAGTCAGTCATAGGGCTACCCAGAACGGGTGGGGAAAATAGCATTGTTGATGGGTAGGCAGCAAAAATACACCCTGCAGGATTTGTGCTTAACTCTCCTTTATCCACCTTTTTCCCCCTTTGAAGGTTGTTTGTGCTCTGCTGGGCTGATTTCTGGTGCCCGAGCCTGTCAGGAATGCAAATGGCTGCTGGCTGGAAGGATTAAGCCCCATATATGCCCCACCAATGCCTCCCTCTTTGCATCTATGTTAATAGGGAAACTTGGCTGTAGAAACCATGTGCTTTAAAAGGAAACTCCAGCCAGCCCTCGTTTGCAAATATGCTCCCCAACTTCACATTGTAACAAAAACTGTCTCCCTTTTAAACACAGGAGGGCCGAAGAATCATCCCCTGATATTTCTGAAACAGGCTGTTTTTTTTTTTTTTTTTGAAAATCATCTTAAGTCACCTCTGTGTCTCTTTCATATTATCAGAGCTTGAAAGCAACTGTGCATAATTAGTGAGTTATTTCTAAATGGTTTTTCAAATAGTGGAGTTGTAGCCATGTTCCTTTATGAAAGTAACTTAACGAAGGGTCATGTCACACCTTTTATGATGTAACTAACATTTAGTTGCTTTTGCAGTGCACTTATGGAGTTGTAACCTCACCTGGGCAGATGCTACACGATTCAGGTACTACCGTGTTGAGGTTAGAAGAGGCGGTCATGGGAGAACAGTATTTTGTAAAGCAGGTTGGCTGCGTGTAGAACTTAAATGTTTATTTAAAATAACATTGCTGTTGCTTTGGAGAAACGATAAGCAATTGTTTTTTTAAACATTGCATTTATAATGTAACTAGGTAAAGGTAAAGGTTCCCTTTGACATTTAGTCCAGTTGTGTCCAACTCGAGGGGGCAGTGCTCAATCCCGTTTCCAAGCCGTAGAGCCAGGTTTGTCTGAAGAGAGTTTCCATGGTCACGTGGCCAGCACGACTAGACATGGAACGCCGTGACCTTCCCGCCATGGTGGTACCTATTTATCACCTCGCATTTTTACATTCTTTCAAATGGCTAGGTTGGCAGGAGCTGGGACGAGTGACAGGAGCTCCCTGCGTTGCATGGATTCGATCTTACGACGGCTGGTCTTCTGATCTTGCAGCACAGAGGCTTCTGCAGTTTAACCTGCAGCACCACCACGTCCCGCTTAACTACTTCCTGGCAAATATGGGACAAAACATTTTAGACTATAGACTCCATCCTCCCCAGACTGCATGCTATCTGGAGATTATGGAAGTTTTGTTGTTGTTTATTATGTTGTTTAGTCGTTAAGTCATGTCTGACTTTTCGTGACCCCATGGACCAGAGCACGCCAGGCCCTCCTGTCTTCCACTGCCTCCCAGATTTGGGTCAAATTCATGTTGGTCGCTTCGATGACACTGTCCAGCCATCTCGTCCTCTGTTGTCCCCTTCTCTTCTTGCCTTCACACTTTCCCAACATCAGGGTCTTTTCCAGGGAGTCTTCTCTTCTCCTGAGATGGCCAAAGTATTGGAGGCTCAACTTCAGGATCTGTCCTTCCAGTGAGCACTCAGGGTTGATTTCCTTCAGAATGGATAGGTTTGTTCTCCTTTTAGTCCAGGGGACTCTCAAAAGATTTTAGTGGAAGTTTTAGTTCCCCCGAAACAAATATTTTCTATCCTGCTCTTGGAGCCGTGGCAACCTCCAAGTAACTTTCCCAGTTTCATTTTCTCAGAAAAATAATAATTTCCACTTGCAAAAATTTGAACAATGTGATTTTGAGGGGGGCACATCATTTTCAGGATTCTTTCAGGGGAGGAGAAGATATTATTTGGGCAATAAATTAAAAAACTGTATTATAGTTTATGTCACCAGGTGGCACCATTTAACAGGAATTCAGATTTCTGTTTGGTAAAGACAGTATAATCTTCTTTCCACAGCTGGCTGCTAAACTCACCGAGCTATCCAGGCAGGCATAGTACGCTTCAAACAGAGCAGGGGTACGCAACCTTTAAGCTCCCAAGAGCCGCAGCTCATGTCAGCTGGCAAAGGAAGGTGAATCATGTGCTCAGTCATGTATATGCAAACGGCCATACCCACCGAAATATACACACACGGAGTGGGAGGACTCAGAGTTATGGGGGAGATCCTATGGCTTCTTCTTGGAAGAAGGAGGAGTAGGAGGAAGCTGGGAGACCTCTCCTCCCAGGGATCCTGCCCAGTACCAGTATATTTATTCTACATGTCCTTGGGCAAGACGACAGATCTCCAGGCAGTGGCACCACAACAGGAAAAAGTTTGGGTTGAGTGTGTGAGGTGGGTTGAAAAGGTGCCTGTTTTCAGTCAGTCAGTCAGTCAGAAACCTTTATTGGCATACTGAGTACAGTAAAACAGACAAATACAATAACATACAACTAAAATGTTCACTGGGTAACGGGTAGGAAGGGCCAGCCAAGAGCATATTTAGGGCTCTTCATTCTGCGAGACCGTGCTACGACGTCTCTGCATGATGGCATATACGTATCTGGCAGTTGACAGGGTAAGTTCCTTAATATTGCCACTTAGAAGATGCTGCATTTTCCTCATATCATCCCATCCGGAATGGGAGGAGAGAAAAGCGCACAGATGGGACAGGCGAATATCCTTGTACAGAGTACAATAAAATAGCATGTGCTGCAGGGATTCAACCACTCCCTGACCACATGGGCAGAGTCTCAGTTCTATTGGTAAACCTCTGTACCTGCTCTGCGCTATGCTCAATGGTACCATATTGCATCTGGCAAGGGTAAATGCCCATCGTTCTTGTGGCTGTTCTAAGTGATAAAGATAGCTCGGTCTACAGCCATAGCTATGGCCTGTTTTCACCCATTCCCAGTTGCTACTGGTAAATGTAGCCAGTTGGATAGCTCAGTGGGTTAGGCATCTGGCTGTGGAGCCAAAGGTTGGCAGTTCAATCCCCCACCATGCTCCTGTGAGTAGAGCCAACCTGTGTGGTCTTGGGCCAGCTGCACAGTCCCAGGGCGTCCCCATAAGAAGGGAAGGGCAAGCCAGTTCTGAGTATTCTCTACCTGGAAAACCTTGAAAAGGGTCACCATAAGTCACAACCGACTTGATGGCAATTGGGATTATTGTGGTTATTGTGATTATTGGTACATATGCTGTACATATCACTTGCACATTGTCAGCAAGCCAATACACCAGGGAAGAAATGGCTGCAAGTGATGGGTGGAGGTACTTGGGATACTTGGGCCATTTGGAAGAGAGCTGGGCGTGGCGCTCCTGTACTGTTCTGCAGCAGGGAGAATCATGCAGCCGTGTATGATCCCAAAATAAAGGATGCGTCAAATAGAGGCCTGCCCTTTAACTGTCCTCTGTAAAATAGGATCCATGACTGTCTTGCACGGAACATCGGAGTGCGCAAGGAAGTGCATTTAGCTTTGGATAAAATACTCAGCAGTGCTTTACAAGACCGAACAGGCTGGTTGAACATCCCAGGAAATGTGTTGATAGCATTTTTTATGAGCAAACGCAACCCAGTGCTTCTTGCCAAGAAAATGTGTGCTGAAGTTGAAAAAGCAGATGGTCAAGATTTCCAATACTGGGTTTTTTTGTCATCTCGAAGAAATGGGATTCAGCCTCCAGCATCATTCATGAGGACTAGTATCTTACACTAACAATAAAACTACTAGGGTCGCCTGGTCTCATGGGTGAAGTCCCAAGGAATTCCAATTGTTCTCCACTTCAGGCAAGGCAATGGGTCTCAACAGAAGAGAAAGATGTTTTTGTGTGTGAGAGGTGACTTCAAATTCTGGATCTCCATCTCTACTCATTGCCAGATGGCACTAGGGCTCATACGCTCAATGTGAAAGTGTGTTGTACTAGTCTAACACAAGTGTGCCAAAACCCAGGAGTGAGGGAAGGGGATCAGAGAGACACACGGAGGATGCACGTACTTGTTCCCATCCTGCCATTCAGAGCTAGGTAGGGAGTGGATCACCGGCGTCTTGACTTTTGAGCCTTCTTGTTACACATATCTGGAAGCCACATTGTGGGGCCTGGAAAATTCACATGACCTATGCACTGCGGGAAGAGAACATGGGATGTGAGCCCTGAGCAGGAATGGGCCCTAGACAACTGCTGTACATTCTGGGTAGATTTTGGTTACACACGAACCTGCGCATGCATGAACAGGTGCGTGTACACACACACAGTATCCCCCTCAAAGTTGGCATATCCTTAGCTGAATTTACAGATTCTGTGTCCGCTGAGTGAAATTCCTTTATGCCTATTTCTGCAGTCAAGTAGCTGTGATGTCCAGAGGATCAACTCTGTGATGTCCAGAGGATCAAAGAAATGGACTGATGTTTATCAGACAACCCTAGGAGCGATACATGGGATTGGAGAATAATAGAGTTGGAAGTCCTTCCGAGGCTCATTTTCTCCGACTGCCTCACATTGCAGGCATCCAAAGCATATATTCTACCTGTATCCCATCTTTTGAAAGCCTGGCTGCCATGTCTTTGTAATGTAGAGCCGACTGGCATTTTCACAGCAGAGAAATAGCAGAAGCAATGTGGGTTCTGGTCCCTGTGCTTTCCTGTCACATCCCCTTGTCCAGTACCTTTTAATTTCTTTGCTTGCCCTTCTGTGGATGTTCCAGACCTTTGATGCTGGCCCAGAAGAAGCAGAAGCTGGTTTGTCATGTCAATACCACAATTATTCTTTTCTTTTAATATAAGCCCTGATGAAGGATGACACCAATTAAGCTCCCCCTTGCCGATGAACTTGTAAATACTGGAAACTCAAGCACGATGGGTTGCAGCTCATTAGCAGAGAGCTGAAGAATGTTTGAGGCGTGTTTGTAATGTGAATGAAAAACCCTGATTATTTACCAGCCCTTCCAGCATGGAGTGGAGGAGAAGCCCTCCAATCGTAAGCCAGCCTGGACTGATTGATGTCTTGGTCTCATCAGTACTTGCCATTCACAAAAAGAAAAAGAAAAAACCCTCACCAGCTGCTTCTAATCTTGTTTTCAAGGCGGCTGCGAAGGAAAAGCAACGGATGGATCGTTCATTTTGCTTTTCCCCAGTACTGTGCAGCTGTTTTGAGCTGTGCAACTATGGAGCAGGCTTTTGAAAGGGCAGATGCTTTAATTTTTGTTACCGGAGGACGAGGAAGAGGTTGAAGAGGGAGACGTTTTATTTATAAAACCCAGATTACAATCAGGGTAGAATTATGAGTTATAAATAATGTTTGAATGACAGGAAGAGAAGACAAAGCGTGGGGAGCCTTCACTTCTAATGGGGTCCCTTAGTTGTTGTTTTCATAAGGCTGCAGGGAAGCCATGAATGGGTTAAAAGGGGACAGAATCAATGGATGGGCCTTGTGGAGGTCATCCAGGGCTCCCAGATACTCCCTGCTCCACTTCCATCTTGGATCTCTGCCTGCTGGCGGGGTTCGTCCCTACAAATTCCTGGGTCATCAGATCTCAGGACACTGGTGGATGTTTTAGGGAGTTGCTGCGTTTTGCTGGGTCTCCAGATGGGGAGGCAAATCACCCTGTTGGAAGAGGACAGAGTTTTAATTCATGTATGTGAGATGGCTTTCTTTTGAGGTGGAGGGATCATCTTTGGGGGGGGGTCTGGAGGCCACGTCTCAGCCCCACAGGCGGCCTAAGATGCAAAACGACAAAACCGACCACCGCCACCAGCAAAAATGAAACTGGAGGCATCCGGGCGTTCGCTCCTGATTTTGAATAAAATGGTTTCAGGGAGTTCTAAACATTCCAAATGAGGGCTGTAACCTATTTAGAAGGCAAATCACCATTTATGAAGGGTTCCAGGGGCTGCATTTCATGCTCAAGGAAAGCAGGGGTGCACAAAACAGTTCTTTGGGGCTACACTTTGCCCACCCATCCTTTAAAGCTGCCATACTCAACAGTGCCATATAGCTCCCCCCCCCGAGGGGCTCTGGCACATCTGAAAGGGGGGCACAGAGTCATCTGTTTGTGCTGCATCCTTGTTTGCACATAATCAAAGGCTTTCCTTGTTTGACAGGGGGTGCTGGGACCTGAGTTCGATTCCCCCACTGTGCCTCCTTGACAGACACTAGACTTGATGCACAGGGTCCCATCCAGCCCTGCAGTTCTAAGATGATGATGATTATGGTTGTTGTTGTTGTCGTCATCATCATCATCATCATCATCATCATCATCATCATCATCATCATCATTTCATATGTTTGCATCTTTATGATAGCTTGTGTTAAAACCATGGTTCCATGAAACCATTTCTTTCAACCAGTTGCATACTTTTAAAAAAAAAAACCAAACACTCAGGGCATGATGAACATTTCAAGAGTTATCTAATGAGTGAGAACAAAGTTACTTTATTGGTATAATGAGTAACAGTTTTCTAATTACTTTTCTGAGTTAGTTATCAATGGTATTTTAGAGCCATTTTTACAGGTTGTTTTCAGGTTTTTATATCTTTCATAAGCAATGAGTTATGTGCAAATGTGGGCAGTGTCCAGTAGCTTCTTAAACTGATGGAGGTAACCCAAATGCAACTGCACCATTTAACAGTTAGAGTGCAGCAGCTTTCTCTAACTTTGTGCCTTCCAGGTGTTTTGCACCACAACCCCATCACCCTTGAATATTGGGCATACTGAGTGGGACTAATGGGATGTGTAATCCATAACATTTGGAGGGCACAAGCTGAGAAAGGTCTTGAGACTTTAGCAGTGAAGTGAGCAATGATCATAGGGCAAAAATCAGAGGTATCAAGAATACTAGTAAAATTCCTTCTCCTTATAGATTTAGACTGTCACAGCTTGACAAGTGATGCCCCCATGAGATTCTTCAACTCCATCTGTGAAAAAGTCAAATAATTGGGATATTCTCCCAGTATGGCCTCTGTAGTTTGCATGAGTTACAGTGGTGCCTCGCTAGACAGTTACCCCGCATGACAGTTTTTTCGCTAGACATTGACTTTTTGCAATCGCTATAGTGATTCCCAAAACAGTGATTCCTATGGGGGAATTTCGCTGTACAATGTTTGGTCCCTGCTTCGCAAACTGATTTTCGCTAGATGATGATTTTGACAGCTCCATCCGCACTCGCAAAACAGGTGTTTTTGGGACCTAAGCTTCACAAGACAGCGATTTAAACAGCTGATCGGCGGTTCGCAAAGTGGCTTTCTTATGGCCGATCTTCGCTAGACAACGATGATTCTTCCCCATTGGAACACATTAAACAGGTTTCAATGGGGAAATTCTTTTCGCTAGACAATGATTTCGCTAAACAGCGATTTCAGTGGAACGGATTATCATCATCTAGCGAGCCACCACTGTATATGCAAAACTGGAATCTGTTCCCCTTGGAAAGCAAAACACCATCATGGGGTAAGCACAGAAGTGTTGGCTGAGTGTAAAGCATCTACAGGCTTTAAATTGTTGGCATTCCATGAACCTAAGGATTGGGTTCCCCCCACTTTTGTGTGCACGCACAGACACACACACAAAATAATCCACGTGAATACAAGGGAAGAAGCAAGAGCGGTAAATTTGTAGGCAAGAAATAAAATGTCCTGTTTCTTTGCCATCTAGAATAAGTCAAAGGAGGATTTACATTCCTAAAAGAGCCGGTACAAGCATGTCTCTTATCTTCACTTGCGTCACAGTGAAGGGTACGATGATGTCTTCCATAGGGCTAAAATGAGAGGTGGTAGTGGGGGCAAGCAGTGGCAACTACTTAAATTATCAAATTCAGCAGCACAGAAGAATTTGAGAAAGACGTTAAAATTGAGCAGCTTCTTTCTAAATGTTCAAGTATTTTACAGAAAAAATGATGGGATATGACTCATGAGGTTGTCTGAATAGGCCCAAGCAGTTATGCTACACTGTTCTTGCTAACTTCAGTGTAATTGTCATCTTGTAACGTCAGAAAAGCTTTTACTCCTGATTGCCACAGTTTTACACATGCGTTTCCTTCCCGTCATTGCTCTCCCTGCCAAATTGGGGGAAATTTCATTCGGAGGCTGTTCCAGAATTTTTCACTGGGCTTTGAACGGTAAAAGGGGAAAGAAAACGTTGTAATTGTCATAGAATTATAGAATAACTGAGAACGAAGCAGCCTGTAAGGCCACTGAGTCTACTCAATGGAAGAGTCTAAATCAAAGCAGATCTTGTTCACTTTTCTCTTGAATGCCTTCAGCATTGGCACACTCACCACCTCCCAAAGTAATTGACTCAATTGTTGTACTACTCTAACAGTTAAGAAACTTTCCTTTGTATTCAGCCTAAATCTGGCTTCCTGGAGCTTGAGCTCATTATTACATGTCCTGCATTCAGGGATGACGGAGAGCAGATCCTGCCCCTCCTCTGTATGACTACCTTTCAAATATTTGGAAAATGCTATAATACAGTATCTCCTTTCAGTCTTTTCTTATGCCCAGTTCTTTTAGTCTTTCCTCGTAGGGCTTGGTTTTTTGTTTATCTTTTAATACCAATAATATATGGGATTGTCAGAAGTTATTTCCTCTTGCTCAGCCACGTTCTTCAACTCCTTTAGAAGGCACAAATGCTCTCTCTCTCACTCTCTAATTTTTTTCTCCTTCTATTTTATTGATATTTCTATATTATAGAGACAAGAGCACACTTAATGAAATTGGCCATTTGTCTTCATTCTCTACTGAGGCTTAGAGTGTGGCTATTTACAGAAGGAGAAGAACAGAGCAATGCTGAGACTCACAGTATATATTTTTAAAGGAAGAATAATAGAATGTCTCATTAATAATAAAAATGTATATCGTCAAAATAAGCTGTACATGATATGTTGACAGATGGGACAAAATCGATGGTTTTCAATATCATCGGGTTATGGTGCATTTTATCAATCGTTCTCTTTAAAAAGGTCCTCAAATTAATCAGCTGATAGTGTTTTTAAGTCTAAGTAAACTAGTTATAAAGAGCCATTTCCTATTTTTTCTAAGATGAAAACTGCTATGACAGATGGATCCTCCCTCCCTCTAGAATTGCTGTTCTACTAATCTGTAGATTTAGCAGATTGTTTGAACAATCCTGGAGGAAGGGGAGGGGCAGGGGAGGGTGTTAGACCCACACAGCTCATACCTGAGTTTCTCTAACATTATTTTTTCAGAAGAAATTAATTGTACAGTGGTGCCTCGCATAACGAGTGCACCTTTGAACGATGAATCTGCATTGCAATGCATATTTCCCCATCGCTAATGTGAGGGCATGTTCGCATTACGATGGGGGAACAGCTGTTCGGCAGTTCCAAAATGGCCACCGGACACCCAAAATGGCCACCAGAACACCAAAAATGGCCACCGGGACACCCAAAATGGCCACTGGAACACCAAAAATGGCCGCCAGGACACCCAAAATGGCCGCCGGAACATGGGAAAACATCGGAGAACAGTGAGTTTTGGGCCCATTTGGGCCCAATGGGTTTCCCCGTTCCACTTAACGATGTTTTCCCTCGCTATGCGGGGCACCACTGTATTACTTATTAGTTTTGGGCAGCCAGATACTCCTTGAGACCCAGTGTGGTAGTGGGTAGAGTGATGGACTAAGAATCCTCTCTCAACCATGGAAACTCACTGGGTGGGTGGAACTGGTAAAACCACTCTTTAAACATCTCACTTACCTTGAAACCCTCTTAGGGCTGCCCGAATTTGGTTGCGACTTGACAGCACAGAACAAAAACAATGATGAGAAGAAGATGCTTCTTAGAGTTGTGATGTCTTACACATCATTAATGGGTGGCATTCTCCTTGCCTGTGCAGAAAAATACAAGAATATACTCTCTGGCTTCATCTAGTGGCCAGTTCTGATATTGCACCTTGCAAATACACAAGCATGCAAAAGAGAAAATAAAACAATACTTCCTGTGCCACACAGGCTTGATAAGAGAAGAACCATAGCACTTCAGACATTCGTCTCAAAAGGCCTCTAAAATAACCACATTTGTGAGTTTAATGAATATCTTACCATACAAGATACTGGTTCCATATCTAGAAAGAGTCCTCCCTGAAGTTGAAAAAAGGTTGTTTGTTTCTCCTAAGATAAGTTTGCCTGAGTACATATTTGGCAAATTGTGTATGGTTTACTGGGAGATATAGACTTTGTCTGCATGTTTGACATTTCAGGCTTAACATGGGACTTGACTGTTACAATTCTTGGCTTGAGAGCCTTAGTGTGCTCCCCTTACCTCTAGCAGAGAATATAGGTACTTCTGCAAATCACAAACCTCAGGATGGCAGCTGTTAAAGTGCCATCATGCCACTATAAATGTATACTATGGATATTGTCCATCAGATCATTAATCTGTTTAGTATTGACCTGTAGAGGCCGTGTTGATCATATGTAGTTAGAATAGCCAGAAATGGAGTGAGGTCTTCATTGTCTACTATAGATATACCGTTAGTCAGATAAATGTGTTTTTTACTCTTTGGATCAACAACAAAAGTATCTTTGTAGGGCCAGGTCCAAAGTTTGCCAGTTTTTCAGATCCCTGAATTACTTTCCTGGAACTTAAGAATATCTGTGTTGTTGTGTTGGACTCTGAGGGTTATCCAGCTTCTGTGTGCATCAAACTAGAATAAACAAGCAAACTACAAATAAACCCGCTGACAAACTGCAACATAATAAAGAGTTAAAAGTACAAGAATGTTTCAGCAGGAGATGCAAATACGATATGCCACGAAACAGGTGTGCAGAGCGGAACATATGTATATGAAAGGGTCCAACCGTGGAAATGTGTTCCCTGAATGACAGCTTGCACATTGATACAAATCCCACAATTCCTGCAGAGCAATATCAAAGCAACAGCTGACACTTCTTCTAACAGTGTTTACTGCCTTGACGTGCTACAGACAAAGGGATGTTGGATCTTCTGGTCTTACCTGCGTGATGAGTCATCAGCGTGGAAGTCCTTTCAACTATTTAACCCTGGTAAGTGTCTCTTTTTTTGTTTCCCATTAAAACTTACAATACAAGATTTATCATCATCTATTTATCTGTGGGTTGCTCAATGGCCCTTAGAAACCAAGGACCACAGTATTGTTTAGAAGCTCCAGTGAAATGGCATGCAGTCTGAGTTATGCTCTCCAAGGGGTGTAGCACAGCTCCCTGGATGCCACACAATAGCACAGGGAAGCACATCTGTATCTCCAGAGGCACAGAAGCCCCTGATCCAGAACATCATGGGTGTCTCCGGAAACAGCTGTGAGGTTCTACGGTTGGAATGGAGAAGGTTGTTACTGGGGCCCGAAGAGAACCGGCTGTGTTGGTGACAAACCAAAGCTAGTCATTTCCATAGATTAAAAGAGAAGGTCTGGCCCTATTGTTAGACAGAGTGAGCCAGTCACCCAGGTGGCTGATGCTGGCAGGGGAAGGGGGACAGTAAAGACAATTTCCCCAGATTTTTCTCCTGTGCCCAATGGCTGCTCTTCTCCCTTGGATGAGCAACCTGCTTGTGTCATAGAGCCTGCCCTGCATCCCTTAAATGAGCCTGTTGTGTCCAGGTGTGGGGTGGATTTCCATCCCTCCAACCACTTTTGTTGTATGGTTCCGCTACCTGCGCAGTTGGGTTTTCTGCATAGAATAGAAGGTCCTTGAGAGTCAGCCCTGGGAAAAGGGCTAAGGGGATCTTTAAAAATATACAAAGCATTAACGCTGATGTCTTTTCCCTAGATTCCTGGAATGGAGAAGCAGAAAAAGGAAAACTGAAACAGCAAATTAGTTTGACCACTCAAATCTTTGGGGAGCTGAAGTAATAGGATCCTTATTGCAAGCCGTTACTAGACGACCATTGATGGAAGGTATTATTTTATTTTATTTATAAAAGTCCCTGATGATATGGTGCATTTCCAACGTACAAAGTGGAGTTCCCTAAAGAAGTGCACATCTTTTTTTTGCTAGTGGAGACATGATAAGCTCTTCTGAGTGTAATTTTTGCCGTCCTACCCCTTTGTGTTTGGACTCAGTCTCCCAGTTAGGGCAATCAGTGCAAGTTGGAATCTGGGTAGCGCTGACTTTTTCATTCTGTACTAAGAAACGTTGTATTCTGCAACCTCAATAAATTAATGAACTAATAAAAATCACCTAACATATATTCTGCATCTTTTTAGTGGACAACTGTTTTAACTTCTTCGCTTGTCTGTCCTGCCTTCACAAGGGCATTTCTTATCAAAACAATATTTTGCAGGTGGGTTACTGGATTAGGAAGCTAAGGCTCAAGTCTCTGTTCATTTGTCATGCTTGCTGATGTATTTGTCATGAGTTAATCTTAGAAGCCAATTTATTTTTTAGAGCTTAGAGCAGTGGTTCCCCACCTTGGTTCCCCAGATGTTCTTGGACTACAACTCCCAGAAATCCTGGCCAGCACAGCTAGTGGTGAAGGCTTCTGGGAATTTTAGTCCAAGAACATCTGGGGAACCAAGGTTGGGAACCACTGGTTTAGTGACACTACACAGTTACAGCTGTCTGATACCACTGTAACAGTCAAGGTTACATCCAAAAGAATGCTACGATTTTTAGCTTGTTGAGTGCTTACAATTCTTTGCTAGAAACCCGGCAGTTTGTAGTTCAGGGAAACATGGTTGAGCCATCTAGATCAACTGCTATAACCACATACAGTAATACACTCTGAGTCAATCAACTGATCTGTTTAGCTTGATCTAGTATATATAGATTGAAAGTAAGTCTTCCAGAGCTGTATTTAGCAACCATCTCCCGCCCTGCCAGGAGGCACAGTTGCAAGCCATCTCCCAAAGAGGAGGACCATGTTATTTTCCTAACGCTCCCCAGTAGATTCACCCCCCAGTTTTCGATCTGTGCAGTTGAAATCACGTTTCAAGTGTGTTCAAAACACTATTCATTAACACGCCCTCGACCACTGGGGCGTGGAATGCTTTTAAGCAATGTGTTCAGTTTGGCCACAACTAGATGTACACACAGTTGTGAAAAGTTACTATTGCTAAATATAGCAGCCCACATGGCCATGTAGCATGGGAATTCTGGAAACTGAAACATTAAAGAGTAACTTTTCCAAAAAACATCTGTTTTCTGAACTTTTTTTGAAGGAAAGGGTGGAAATGCAACTAACAAATAGTAACTATTCCACGTACTGGGCCATTGGCACTTACTAAATTTCAAAGAAAAGATCAACACAAGATCTGACTTAGGACCAAGCTAGTACACCGTAGAATCTTCGATTAAGAAACAGATTTTTTCCTATCAAATAAATGAATAAAAAACATTAGATCATTATCTTGAACAACCTTCTTCCCCTACCTGGTGAAATGACAGATTTCCCGATCTTGTACTTGATGTGTGATTCATGGAATTGCTTTTTTATCCGAATGACACAAGTTTATCCTTTGACGTAGCTGTTATAAGAACTGTTGGCGGTGGATGGTGGAAGCACAATGTGAAGGTCGATATTGCTACAAAGCGGCAATTGTTTCCTTCCACTTCTGACTGGTGTAATCACTCACCATATCAGTCAACAACATGTTCTGTTTTTCCCCCTAGTTTTTTTAAAAAAGGAAACTCACTTCAAATGAAATGCTATAAAACTAGGTGGGAGTATAGCTCACACCATTTGTGAGAACTTGGTTATTGGAGCTTTTAACCAGCTGCTTGAGGCAGGCCTCTATATTTGGATATGGTTGCTTTCTTGGCACAGTGGTGCCTCACTTTATGATGTTAATCGTTCCAGCGAAATCACTGTAGAGCGAAAACGTCGTAAAGCGAAATAAAAAAGTCCATTGAAATGCATTGAAACCCCTTCAATGCGTTCCAATGGGCTGAAAACTCACCGTCCAGCGAAGATCCTCCATGGGGCGGCCATTTTTTCTGCCTGTGCAGCGAGGAATCTGTCCCTAAGCACAGCGGGGGGCCATTTTCTTCAGCCAGTGGCCATTTTGAAACCCAACGATCAGCTGTTTTTGATCATCGTAAAGCGAAAATCAGTTTCCGAAGCAGGGAACTGATCATCGCAAAGCGGAAAAAAACCATTCAAACCATCGTTTTGCAATTGCAATTGCAAAAACATCATCATGAAGCGGATTTGTAATACAGGGTAATCGTAAAGTGGGGCACGGCTGTATTGTAGTAGGGAGCACCCACCCACCCTGAATTGTTGTTCTTTGCCATCAAGTCGCCTCTGAATGAGCCACCTCCAAAATGTCCAGTCCTCAACACATAATGTGTACAAGAACTGTCCTCCTGCTCAGCTCTTGTAAACACCAGCTATTGTCTTCCTTTAGGGAACCAATCCCTCTTGTATTTGGTCTTCCTCTTTTCCTGCTGCCTTCAACTTTTTCCAGCATTATTGTCTTTACCAGAGAATCCTGCCTTCTCATGATGTGCCCAAAGTAGGACAGCCTCAACTCAACATTTTTGCCTCCAGAGATAGTTCAGTCTTGATTTGATCTAAAACCCATCTTTCTGACAGGCCAGGTTGTCCGCAAAGCTCTGCTCCAGCACTGCATTTCAAATGAACCCATTCTTTTCCTGTCAGCTTTCTTAACTGTCCAGCTTTCACACCAATAAAGCCACATAACAAATTGGCCCTTGGAACTGGAATAGATCAACACCTGAACAGCATAGGGTTCTTAACCCCCAAATTTCAGAGTCAAGATTCTCTGGTCTCAAACTGTGGTTTGCTTATGCTTTAAAAATCACCTCAGATACAAAAGCAGTTTGCTATATGATAAGAGGGACTGTTGTTCCGGAAATAATCTGGCACGAATCTGAAAAATGAACCACAAACTGGGGTTTTTTTTTTGGGTGTTTGTGTGTGTATGTGGGAGGTTGTCATAGTTTGTGGTTCATGGGTAGCAGTGGGTATAGGTTTCTCGCTAGATTTCTCTCACCACTGCCAGGCAGGGCTAGCCCATAGAGAACAACAGATGAGGTGGTAAACCTCTTTCCAGATGGGACTGCTTTAGATTATAGCTTGGTGGGAACAGTGTGGGTGCGACGGAAGAGAACTTCAGATAGCCTCTCTAATTCTTGGGAAATAACCATTTTCCTACACCCAACATACTGGCAAGGGGATTCTGAGAGTTTTAGTTAAAAAAAATAGTCTGGGTCCAGACTTTGGCATTCATCCAGCTCCTGAAAAGCTGGCCAGGAGCATGTATACACTCCTGTCGTTGTCCCAGCTTAGCCCCACCATCCTGTAGAATTTTGGGATTTATATTACAGAACTTGTGGGCAAAGAATTCTAAGCACCTCTCCAAACTCCACTTTCCTCAAGATGCTACTGAATGAAGCCATGACACTCAAAAGTGGAATCAAATTCTGATATCGTTGCAGAATTTTGAATTTTTGGTTAAATTCTTCTAGCTGTGCAACAGCGGTGCAGAGATTCACAGCAGAATAGTTTCAAGTACCCTAGAACAGTCTGTCCCTTTTCTCATTAACTGCTACTTAAGAGCTCAGTAACTCACTCTGAGGTATTAGTAGTAGAAACAACGAAAGAGACTCATCCAGCACCACAATTCAAAAGCATCAATTCTTTGGCGGTCAGCCTTCTTTATGGTCCAGCTCTCACTTCCATACATCGCTACTGGAAAAACCATAGCTTTGACTATGTGAACCTTTGTCAGCAAGGTGATGTCTCTGCTTTTTAAGATGCTGTCTAGGCTTGTCCTCACTTTCCTCCCAAGAAGCAGGTGTCTTTTCGTGGCAGCTGCCACCATCTGCAGTGATCATGGAGCCCAAGAAAGTAAAATCTGTCTCTGCCTCCATATCTTTTCCTTCTTTTTGCCAGGAGGTGACGGGACCAGTGGCCATGATCTTAGTATATAACTAGCGGTAAAGTAGGTGTGTAGATGCTTATCATGACAGTCCACATCATTCCACCTTGCATAACAAGAGCCCAAAATGCAAGTAGCTGGATTAATCCATATTAGTAAATGATTAGCAGGAGTTTTACACAGTTGATGGGTCTTACTTGCCCATTCGAGTCCAAATAGTGCCCAACTGCTTGGCAACATGAGGGATAGCTTGAAACCAGATGCCCTGGGAAGATCTCCCAGCTTCTGTGAGTGCTGCAGCTAAACTCAGAGTGAGCAGGGACTTCTGAAGGAGGTGGCAGGTGATGCCATAGTCCCTGTTACTGAAAAGGTACCAAGGCTTTGGCCATGCAAACTCTGGCTCCACTACATCATGGGGCATAGGTGCCCAGCATAGAGTGTGCCCAGTCCCCTTCTATCTTGTCTTAATTAAGGGGTAGGTGTCTTCAACATTTTAGGTGCCGATATTCCTTTTGCACTGTCCTTTGTTTTCATCTCCTCTACCCGGAGGCTCATTCTCCTGTGCTGTGAAGAAACGGCCCTCTTTTCCTTTATGCTGTAAAACCCTCCAACTGAGACGAGTATTTAGCCTGGAATCCAGGTGGCTGACTTCCCATTTTAATTCTGCTTGGGAAAACTACCAAAACTAAGTGTTCTTTTAGCATCCCGCTGGGACTAATGTGCAGATCTCTGCAGGCTGATGCTGCAGTCCCATCTGCCTTTGCTGACTAGCATTATTCAGGCTTCTCATTTATATCGTATTTATCATTTATGTAGGTCTTTAAACATGAAAGAGAGCTTTTATAAACTCCAACGCATGCATTTCCCCACTACTGTGACCAGGTAGACTGTTAGTATGTTTCCTCTTTTTTGAGGGCTATATGGAGGTAAACATTATGCTAGACTTAGGATTTCATGGTGTATTTTATTTATTTGTTTGATTTTTATACTGCCCATCTGGCTACTAAGGCCACTCTGGGTGGTTTACTTTCTGGGCTATTTTATGATATAGCAAGGGGTCATATTGGATGGTGGATTTTGCCTCCCCAAAAGTGATCTGCCCAAACTTTGAGAATATGCTTCTGCATTAATGTGTGATTGATTCAAGGAAACAAAATACCCCCCCCCCCCCAAATTGATTGAAACCTAGACTATAAGGGAAAAGGTTTCCTCTTGCAAAGAAGCTAGTAGAATGTGGGATAGATAGTGCTACTGTTAGGTGGATTTGTAATTGAATTTTGAGAATTTTGATTATAACTTGTATTCTCATAACATCAGCAGAGATATTGGTTAGCAGAGATATTTATGACACTATGACACTGAGAGAGTAAAATCAACAACTTAGAGAATAGACATTCATCTTGGCTTGTGCCTGCTTTTTATGGAGCCATTGGGAAGAAATGGGTAAAGTAAGCTTTAAGACCAACTGCCAAGTCCCTGGGAAAGGAAGGCTTTGTGCAAAATGTGTTTGGAGCCACAAAATGGTAGAAGACTCAGTATAAGGAAAGGACAGAGGGAAGGGCCCATATTTTAAAAGAACAACTTCAACTTGTTAGTAATGACTGATTCATGATTTTTGCATGAATCTGTGGATGTCAACTATAGGACCAAAGACTCTAAGAAAAGGGGTTTCCCAATCATTGATCCTGTTTAGGCATTCTATTGCTGGAGCAGCCCCCTAGAAAACCCACAAGTAGGAGAAGAGCCAAAGGTGATGAGTTTTTCTTTTTCGGACTACAGGTCCCAGAATCCTTTGGCCAGCATGGCCGGTGGTCAGGCTGGTTGTGCAATGCCGAAAGCTGTAGTCCCACCAAAACCAATGTTTTCCATTTCTTTCTGCAAAGAAGTATTGAGGGTCATGCTGCCTCCAATAATGAACATGATAGATAGCCAACATGGACATTAATTGTCTCCTCTTCCAGGAATTTGTTTAATCCCCCTTTAAAGCCAAGGGTAGTGGCTGGACTTGATGATCCAGCACGGCACTTCTAAGGCTGTTGCTATTGTTGTCATCATCACTGGAACGTACAAATCCACAGGAATGATTGAAAACCCTGTTTTCTTAGACAAATTAGGCCACCCAATTCTTAAACAATTGATTCAGAGGAGGGTCTCCCAACACCTTTCAAAAATATGAATTAATACCTGATGTGCTTTCAGTGTCCTATCAAAGTAGACGTTTTGAATAGCATTGATACAGTACTTACCAATTGTGCTTTCTTCTGGAAAAAAAGAGAATGTCATATTTCCACATTTGAAACATGTATCTTATATCCTCTTTTTTGACAGGTTTGGTCTCATCACTACAACTGCTGTCAACGTCCTGATAGATGCAACTGCTCTGAAAGATGGCATCTTCTCCATTGAGTGTGTGAAGGGTCTATACTGAAGGATAGAGACAGCAGCCCCAAATAGTTGTGACATTATCACCTAAGGCAGCGGTTCCCAATCTGGGTCTCCAGATGTTCTTGGACTACAACTCCCAGAAGCTTTCACCACTAGCTGTGCTGGCCGGGATTTCTGGGAGTTGTAGTCCAAGGTTGGGAATCACTGTCCTAGGGTTTTCTGGAGGAAAGACAACGAGTCCTACCATGTCACACTGTCCAGTCTTTGTAAAGTCCATGGTACTTCATGTTTTATAGATTATAGAAATGCTTCGCAATGCTAAAACACCCAGAATTCCTCATGGTTGGCTATGCTAGCTGGGGGAGTCTGGGAGTTTTAGGCACATCAGTCACTCAGGCATTGTTGTTATTTCTCTGTTGAGGTGCTTTGTCATTTCAGGAGCCACAATTTCGGGCCACCAAAAAAAATTTCCAAACTGAACATTTTAAAGCAGTATTTTAACAACAATAATATTATTAATTCTATTATTGTTATTTTAGGCAGGTGAGCAGAAATGTAGGCAAGCTTACATGGGAGAATGTTAAACATGGATTATATGTTTGAAGTTTAAAGTAAGCAAGGACCTATGATCACTTATAAAGCCCTAAACGGTTTGGGACCTCAATATTTGGCAGACCGTCTTCTCCCACCCAGATCTACCTGAATCACCCGACATAGCCAGCAGGGGCGGCTGAGGGGTCTGACGTCGAGAGAGGCCTGGAAGGAGAAAAAAAGAAACCGGGCCTTCTCGGCGGTGGCTCCTCGGCTGTGGAATGCCCTCCCAACAGAAATTCGGCTGGCACCCTCGCTGGGTGTTTTTAAAAGCCAGTTAAAAACTTGGTTATTCAAGAAGGCCTTCCCTCCAGTCAATTAAGTCTTTCTCTTTTTTTTTCTTTGCTATTCCATCTTGGTAATCCTCTCTTTAAATTAATTGTTTTAAATTGAAATTGTAGTTGTAATTTTATGATTTTATATATTTTTATACTGTTTTGTTTTATTTTGTAAGCTGCCCCGAGTAGACATGGTCTAGAGGGGCGGGGTAAAAATCAAATAAATAAAATAAAATAGATCCTTGGTTAGAGATGCCGCCCACACAAAATGGTTTAAGTCATTAAGTCACAACTGTGAGGTGATTCTGGCCTGAACACAGTTACTTTCATGGAAGCACCAGTTCTCTACAATGAGTTGTGAGGGGAAAAAAATTTTGTACTCTTTTGGATGTTTGTGTTCAGAATTGTCACACCAAGACCTTTTAGTAACAAAACAGTGCCTCATTCTCACAGTTAAACCTGGCCACTGAATCTTTGTGAGCCAATGTCACATGCCAGCTCACAAACACAGCTAAACAAAGCACAGCGGCAACAATCAGGGGTTGCTTAATCCTTTTCCTATCTGTTGATTCTCCTCTGCAAACGTCAGACCCTTCTCCCTCTGCCCAGCTCAGGAAAAATGGTGAAAAGCAGACGCAGCCAAGAATTAGTATGAAAAGGTTAAGCAAACCCATCCTGCCTTCCAGTTCTCCTGTGTTGATATGCCCTGTCCTCAGATTAGCAGCATGGAGCATAAAAAACCCTAGATTTGCTTTGTAATGTATACCGTCATCCTTTGCAATATTTATGGGCCTAGCGTAGGCCTCCTTCAGTCTCGAGAGACTATGGTAACGTGCTCTGAATAGAGGTCTAGGAACAACGTCTAGTGTGGCTGAGGAGGCCAATTCAAGAATGGCAATCCCTTCCACACTGAAGACAAATACAGTCTATACAGAGTGTAATCTATATTTTGAAGAAATCACACATTTTCGTGCACTTCTTCTTAAGGCCCAATGAGTAATTTTTAAAAGTTTAACACATATTTTGGGTGAACACAGACACAGTGCCTGGGGTGGGGTGGGGGAAACAAATCCCATTCAAGACTTCTTATTCACAAGGAAATGTTTCTAGGGTCAGGATTGTGATGTTAATCAGGAATATCTATTGTTGTCAAAATGTACTGTGACACATATATAATTAAAAGCAATTAGTTTCTGTGAAGGAGAAGAAAGTCCCTAAGCAATTATTTTTAAAAAGGAAAGCCATTGTTCTTTCACGAATTATATTTATCTTGTCCTTCCTTGTTACTGTAATTCATTTTGTAAAGTGGAATTATCAGTGTTGAATGTACTTGCATTTAAAACAAGCATATTCACTGTATATTCAAATGTTAATAACATATTCAATCAAACACATTAAAAAAGTTTTGTACCAATTTATTTCCTTAGGTTTGTTGTTTAATTTCATTTTATCGGTTCTAATGATCCTCATGGCTATCTGACTGTATACCATATCACTCCAATCTGCCACATTTCTCTGTACACATCTGATTTTGGATTCTAAATAGTGTCAGGGCTGGATAACAATTGAAAAGAGAGCATCAAGGAAAACCAAGTATCCAAAGGTAGGGGGCTGGGGAAGAATCTTGTTTGAAATTCTACAGAATTTCTGTCAGTCTGGCTCACTATGAGGCAACATTGTAGTCTTTTGTCAAAGAAATCCTAAGAAAAGCAATGTACAGTGGTGTCTTGCATAACGAGCGCACCGTTTAACGACGAATCTGCATAGCGATCTATTTTTTGGGATCGCAAATGCGATCTCATTGTGATGTTTTAATAGCCTAAACATCGCATTGCGATGATCGGTAAGCGTTTCGCTTACCGATCTTCGCATTGCGATGTTTGCGGAACAGCTGATCGGCGGTTCCAAAATGGCCACCGGGTACCCAAAATGGCCACCGCAACCATTTTTGCGTGATTTCCTCGCTTACCGAGGCGGCGAAAATGACGGTGCTATGGAGGATCTTTGCATAACGGTGAGTTTTTGCCCCATAGGAACGCATTAAACTTTGTTTAATGCGTTTCTATGGGGTTCCCCCCCGCATTGCGATGTTTCTGGATAGCGACGATTAATCCGGAATGGATTAACGTCGCTATGCGGGGCACCACTGTAGTCACTTCTGTGACTGTGACTGAAAATGCTCTGATCATTGCTTTGGAATATTATGCCTGCAGTGCCGACAGGAAAAAAAGATACCAAGTTTTACATAGCAAAGGTCAGCCTGAATGTTGATGACACCCATGCCAGCAGTCAAGATGGTCTACAGGATCCCCTCTTGTGCTCACTAAGATTCCTAATAAGACATCAAGAAATCGAAAATCCCAAAGTCGGACTCCGTTTTCATCAGTTAACCACATCTCACCCAAACATAAAGCAACTGTCATGGCTCTTTTTCAATAAGTTCACTAATTATTTACAGCATCATATTGTCTGTGACTGTTGCATTGGATTATCTGTCAGATTGCACCCCTCACCTTCCTGAATTACCATTTGTCATTCCATGACAAGGCTCACAGAGCCGCAAATGATGCCAGCTATGCTGGTTTCCACTCTAATACAGGAATTTATAAATCATTATCCTTGTGTTTGGCAGATTCAAAGGTTAGAGCAGAAGCAGCAGCTACTGAAGTAAGTTCTTCTGTCACTAGTGGCCACCTGAGACAGGGAAGGTTTTTCATGGAGATGGGGAGAAGGAAGGAAGACCTCTATTCTTTGTATTGAAAGGAAACTCAAAACCCACCCCTCTCTATACATACCATGACATGTAGTAGGCATCCTTCAGTCTCGAGAAACTATGGTATCGTGCCCTGTATGGAGGACTTGGAACAGCGTCTAGTGTGGCTGAGAAGGCCAATTCGAGAGTGACAATCTCTTCCACACTGAAGACAAATCCAATCTGTCCCCTGTCCAGCTGCCTGGTTTTGCTCCTTTTGTGACTTCCTCTTTGCCTCGCCCTGCTGGACAAGGCCATCTTCAAATTCGGAGAGGCCGTGATGCAACGCCTGCCTCCAGGCTGAATGCTCAGATGTCAGAGTTTCCCATCTGTTGAGGTCCATTCCTAAGGCCTTCAGATCTCGCTTGCAGATGTCCTTGTATCGCAGCTGTGGTCTCTACCAGGAGTCAGATAAAAGGCCAGTACACACATACATAGGCCTGCTCACCTGGATGAATGAGCTACTCTCCATTATTTACTGCAAGCAGAGGTTTCATCAAACAGCCTGATGTGTTGGATATAAATATTTCCACAGAGGATTTTTTCTAGGCATTCAAATTGCTTTGTACCCCAAGCAGTAAATATCTAGTGAGCTTCTTGAAGAACAGCCAGAACAATTGTTTGGCGTAGAAGCAGGTAACTAGTTGAAAAAGGAGTCAGGCTCACCCAACATGGAAAAATGACCGGGAGGTAGGGACGGATGGATTCAAAATATTTTTACCCTGCCTTTTTCCTTGAAAAGGACCCGAGGTAGCTTACAACGTTGAAAAACAATATTTAAAGTTGAAAACCATGAGTATACAATGGTGGTTAACATCATTAAAAGACAACATTTAAAGCTAAGAACTAAAAAGTGCAACATAAATACTGCAAATACTAATAAATAAATAAATAAATAAATGCCTCTCTGAGAAATGGAAAACACAAGTAGTACTAAAAATCCAGTCAAAGCAGTAATGCATAACAATCCATCTAGCAAAGGTGGGTAGTTACTGAGGGAAGGCCTGCCTGAAGAGGAAGGTCTTTACCTGCTTGTGGAAAGATAGCAAAGATGGGTCTAGCCTGGCATCCTGTGGGAGGGAGTTCCACAGTCTGGGAGCAGCAACAGGGAAGGCCCTCTCCTGTGTCCCCATCAGATGTACCTGTGAAGGTGGCGGGAGCATGAGAAAGGCCTCTCCTGTTGCTGGAAGTTGTAGTCCAAATATTTGTGGTGGGGAGGGTCAAGGTTGTAGAAGACTGTGTTCAGACTAAAATGATTTTGTGTCAACATAAAGGGGCTTATCATGAGCAGATATGATCTTGTAAGAGGTTGTATTGGTTAGTTTCTCCTAGCAGGAGTTTTTTTAGCTCGGCAAGTTCAAATTAACCTGCTTTTGTTTTGTGATTTGCCAGTGGGACATGAGAACGGGCTTCACGGACAAATTGACTGTATGAACAACATCCATTCTGGAAGGATTATATCTTTGGAAGAAAAATGTTTTATCCCCTTCTAATTAAGAAGCTCCTTTGATTCATGGAATCTTAGAATAATGAAGTTGAAAGCTGCAGGAATCCAAGTTAAAACAAGCCCTTACAGATTTCTGTGAGGAATCCAGTGAGAGGGTGCATATGAATATTATCTATATGTGAACATGAAAACGCTATAAAATATTAGCCAAAATCTTGTTGCTAGCATAACACAAGTGACGTAACCTTTAAAAGCAAATTTCTTTATGTTATGAAGTCACAGCAGACGTGTTGTGTGCTGAGTCATTGGCACACAACTTTGGCACGCCATTGATAATCTCCAGGCCCTGTAACTTTTCTGTGCCATTTATGTTACACTTATGGGCATAACCAATAGGACTTTGATGACAATGACTACTACTACCCTGTTTCCCTGAAAATAAGACATAACCTGAAAAATAAGCCCTAGTATGATTTTTCAGGATGTTCGTAATATAAACCCTACCCCCCCAAAATAAGCCCTAGTTAAGTGAAACCCCACCCTCCACCCTTGTGCAGCAACCAGAAGAAGATGACATGACTGTAAAATAAAACATCCCCTGAAAATAAGCCCTAATGCACTTTTGGAGCAAAAATTAACATAAGACCCTATCTTATTTTCGGGGAAACATGGTACTTCTCTCCAAAGCATTCATTATAGATAAAAGACCCTCTTTCCCATCTCAAATGGGGAGTGCAAAATATTTAGTACATGTGCAATTTATTATATACTCATAAATGGTGGAGGTTATCTTAAGACGTTTCTGGTCTTTTCCCGAATTACACCATTTTATACTCTAGAATTTTCTGAGCAGCTACCGGTAGGAAGGGCTTTGCATAGGAAAACCACGTCCCTCGACAAGAGGTGTGCAGTTTTCTTCCTGCCTGGAAACCTGGGGAAACAGCAATCCTCAGAGACTTCATGGAAGTCACCCTGAAATCTACCTCCCACTTCCTGTATCCCAGGCCTTGTGTAGCTTTCTGAGATCCATCGGCCTGTTGTGGTCCTGTTTTTTTTTTTACAATATAGGTGCATATCACCCGGTGGCAGCCAGATGCCCTCTACTTTTACCCCATTGCTCTGACATCCAGGGGGCTCAACCAGCCACTGCCAGAGAGTCTTCTTCTCCAAAACAACGCAGAGAGTGGAATGATGTCCTCTTTTAGGGAGGACAGTCCTTCATTTGAAAGGTGCTGTGGATGCTCCTCCTTTTGAAAGTGCTAAGTCCGATTGATAATAAAGAACCCCGAGAAAAGGCAACAGAGGGTCTTGACCCTGTGAATCCACCAGAGAGGAGACTCAGCAGCTACACCTCCCTGTTTTCCCTACTCTACTAAGATGCACTGTAATTCTATATAAGTTACTTCTGGTTTTTTTACCTGTACATATAAATTTGCATGTGAAATTTTTATGCCAGTCACCATCCTTTTTTTTTAATGTCCTTTGATTCAGTGACGGATGTCTTTTTTCTAAGCAGGTTCCTCAAGAGCATGCTCTCATGCGTTGCAAATAGCAATCGCATTATCGCACCCATAATCACCTTGTTTTTGATCTGTGGCTGAAGCGAATGTTCCTGGGGAGAGAAATGGTTCGATTCCAAGGTGCTGAGCTGATTTATGCCTTCGAATGAAAGCTGCATTTTCCTAGCTGCTGTTAGACTTTAATAATGCCTATGGAAAAGGCCGTACTGAGCTCACGAAACCCGCGCTTTGTGTTGCTTTGCCAGGATGGCGTATATACCACAGCAGAGTCATCCTCTTCCATCCTTTTTGTTACTTGTGAGAAACATGTACTAAGAGCAGCAATTGCTTAAAGACAATGCTTGTGAGGTAAGGAAGCCATTTTGGAATACAAGGCAACTGGCTGCAGCATTCTGCCCCCTTATGAGGCAGATCGAGATCTAGAGATGGGATTTTAGGAACTCAAAGACTCCCAGGCCCATAATTTGGAGTGAAGCCCCTAGGGCTGAATTATGGGCTCTGGAGCCCTCAAAATGGCTGGAGAGAGAACACCTCCTCCTGCACCTCCATCCTGTTCCCATGTGCTTCTTCAAACCATTAGAAAAATGCCCTGCTGCATTGTGGGAGCCATGTGGGTTTCCTGTGGCTTGCAAAGGTGCATGGGGGGAATATGTGGAATATGTTCTGTCAGAGGCTGCCTCCATAGAGAGTGTATAGAGGCACCTTTGCAAGCTGCAGGGAATCCTTGCGACTCACAAAAGTGGAACTGAGGTGTTTTTTATAGGGTCCGAAGAATTCACACAGGAATTGCATGGAGGTGAAGGGGCTGCCTCTCCAAATGTTAAGCTCTTCTGGAAGGGCCTTCGTCTCAGTCCCACTAGCCTCACAGATATGCTTGGTGTGGAGATGGGAGAGGGCCTTTTTGGTGGCTGCTCTGAAACTACGGAACTCCCTTCCACAAGAGACCCGGCTGGTCCCATCTGTTTTGTCCTTCTGTTACCAAGCAAATACCTTTCTTTTCGGGCAAGTGTTCAATATCTAAATTGCTTCTGAGGAAACGATCTTATAGGGGAGAACTGTTCCTTTATCTTTTTGAAAGAGTGTGGTTTTTAACTGCTTTTAGCAGAGTTTTACTTTGTTTCTTTTAGTAACAAACATTTGTTCTTTTTAATACTGTGACTTTCATATTTGTCGTTGTGTTGTGTTGTGTTGTGGTTTTTTTTTGAAACATTTGTAAACTACCTTAAGATCCTCAACAGGGAGAAAGGTGGGATAGAAATGAAATAGATAAATAAAATAGCATTTCTCAAGTCTTTACTTAGCTAAAAATACCAAACCTCTCAACTGATTGTCATAAGGCTTAGTTGCCAGATCCTCTGTTATTATTGTTGCCTTCTTCTGGATATATTTCAGCTTGTACACATGTCTCACTCTGAAGAAGGAAATATAAAGCCAGGGGATTGAGGGAAGAGGGAGCAGGGTTACAGGAGAAGTGACACCCTCTCCTCAGGTCTCAGATAGCACGTCATCTTCTAGCAACCAAAATCCTCTTAACTAGTTGCACTGGCACAGTACAAACAGAGTAGCTTTGGGAGGGGAATTCCTCCATGTATGGTGAGCTTTGTGGATACCTTGGACTGCCAGAAAGGTGAACAAGTGAGTCCTAGACCAATCAGGACTGAACAATCTATGTAGGCAAAAGTGTTGAAGCTGAAGCTGTCCCAGTTTGGGTTCATCATGAGAAGGCAGGATTCTCTGGAAAAGACAGTACAGTGGTGCCTCGCTAGATGATGATAATCCATTCCTCTGAAATCGCTGTTTAGCGAAATCTATTATCTTGCGAAAAGCATTTCCCCATTGGAATGCATTGAAACCTATTTAATGCGTTCCAATGGGGAAGAATCGTCGTTGTCTAGTGAAGATCGGCCATAGGAAAGCCGCTTTGCGAACCGCCGATCAGCTGTTTAAATTGCTGTCTTGCGAAGCTTAGGTCCTGAAAACACCCGTTTTGCAATCACAGAGGGAGCTGTCAAAATCGTCGTCTAGCAAAAATTGGTTTGCGAAGCAGGGACCAAACATTGTCCAGTGAAATTCCCCCATAGGAATCACTGTTTTGTAAATCGCTGTAGCGATCGCAAAAAGTCAATGTCTAGCGAAAAAAACTGTCATGCGGGGTAACTGTCTAGCGAGGCACCACTGTTCATATTTAGCACATTGTTTGTAGTGACTGATTATGGCATGAGCCCGCTATTAACCATACCTGCTTTGAAATCCAATAAAGCAGTCAGTGGCACTCTGTCTGCAGAGGTTGTCCGCATACTGTTTTTTTCTTTTTAACCATTCTTGTGCAATAAGAATCTGCAGCAATCCTGGGAAATCACATGCCCTCCAGTTTCTAAGTACTGTATGCAGATTCTATCCTGCCTGTGCAGGGAGGCAGAGACACAAGGTTCCTGGGCAAGATGAAGCAACAGGAAAGTAATGCTAAGTAAGAGCAATGCAGAATAAAATAATATACACAAAGCCATATTTGAAGGAAGAATCAAGTCCATGACCTTGCAGAGGTAACCCCTGCAGAGTAATTGGTTTTATGTAGCAGGCGGGGAGCAGTTAAGGAAGAAGCACTGCTTTTGATTTTTAGGGGGGGGGAGAGAGGGAGATAGAAAAAGAGAGAGGTGGAAAAAGAGAGAGGGTTTTTTGTGCTTCCCAGGGAGCAGGAATTTAAGTCCTTATCATATTGATTTTGGTAACATATTTTCAATTTATGTGGGCTGGAGGGAAAGATAAATTCTTCACAGGGGCATTATGTATTTATATTTTCCTTGTATTTTATTTTTAAGGCTTTAAGACTTTCCCTATGGGAACGACTGTTTGTTGCATCTTGTACTGAGCTAGAGAAGATTCAATTCTTAAAAAAAAACCACCTCTGGTTTATGAATATGGAATACTGTGCTTCTGTGTCCACAATTCAAAACACCAGGGAATGGCCTAATATTGCTGAACAATATTGTGCCTGTGTAGCCAGCAGGAAAATGGATGCCAAGCTTTACCTAGCAAAGGGCAGCCTGAATGTTGACAACACCAATGGCAGCAGTCAAGATGGTGTACAGCAGTGATTCCCAACCTTGGTAACCCAGGTGTTCTTAGACTGCAATTTCCAGAAACCTTTACCACCAGCTGGGAATCACTGATCTTCAGGTACCCACCTCACTATTGTATTCACCATCATTCTCACTTGTCGAATAACAGCCATCACAGTTGCTTTGTGTTTGGGTGAGGAATGTGGTCTCAGTCCTAGATTGTCTATTCATCAGATTGAGATCAGGCATCCTTCAGTCTCAAGAGACTATGGTAATGTGCTCTGTATGGAGGACTTGGAACATCATCTAGAGTGGATGAGAAGGCCAATTCGAGAGTGACAATCCCTTCAACACTGAAGACAAATACAATCTGTCCCTTGTCCAGCTCCTTGATTTTGCTGGTTATGAGACGGCCTCTTGGCCTCGGCCTCCTGGACAAGGGTCTCTTCAAATTGGGAGAGGCTGTGATACAACACCTACCTCCAGGCTGAACGCTCAGAGGTCAAGGTTTCCCATCTGTTGAGGTCCATTCCTAAGGCCTTCAGATCCCGCTTGCAGATATCCTTGTATCACAGCTGTGTTCACCCTCTGGGGTCATTTCCCTGCACTAATTCTCCATACAGGAGATATATATATATATACACATACTAATTAAGGGTGTGTTAGAAAATGAAACAGGATACAGGAAATGACGACTTTGGCCATAAACTTTCAATGGACTGGTTATCGTAAATATTTGGCATATTAGTACAGTGGACCCTTGACTTACAGATGGCTTGACTTACAGACTTTTTGAGTTATAGACTTCTCTGGCCGCAAAATTTAGGTTTGACTTGCAGACTGAGATTTGACTTACAGACCAGAAAAAAACCAAAATGGAACAAAAACGGCCTGTTACGGGATTAATCGGTTTTCAATGCACTGTAGGTCAATGGAGACTTGACTTACAGACTTTTTGACTTGAGAACCGCCTTCCAATATGGATTAAGTTCTCAAGTCAAGACCCCACTGTAGTCTAATCAAGATATAACCTACCATTGCCTTTGGATAGGCTGTGCTGGGAATCTGTTTAATTGCAGATCTCTAAGGCTCAAAGGGCTGGCTGAATAGCTCAGTGAGGTGGGTACCTGAAGCCAGAGGGTGGGGAGTCTCTCTCTCTCTCTCTCTCTCTTTTTCTCTCCCTCTCTCTCTCACACACACACACACTGTGTGTATGTGTGTGTGTGCATTGTGATAAGGAGGAAAGGCAAGATAGAACTTAATCTGGGCAATGCCCCACAGAGAAACATGCATAGATAAATGGATGCATACATGATACCTGGTGTGGCATAATGGCTAGAGTGATGGACTAGGACCTGGGAGAAAGGGGTTCAAATCCCCACTCAACATAGAAACTTATTGGGAGTGTGGAACCTGTAAAGCCACTCCTTAAAATATCTCACCTTGAAAGCCATATTAGGGTTGCTATAAATCAGTTCTAACCTGATAGCACATATTCAAGCCTCAGAGTATCTGCAAATTGATTCTGATGTTGGGGATAAGACCGAATGAAATGAAGCACAGCAAATGACAATTTTATGATTGACACTGGAAAATAATCAGCAAACTAGTGATAGAGATGTACCTACGTGGTGGCCTTCTTTGCTTGGACTACAATTTGGAAGGAAGGAAGGAAGGAAGGAAGGAAGGAAGGAAGGAAGGAAGGAAGGAAGGAAGGAAGGAAGGAAGGAAGGAAGGAAGGAAGGAAAGCCAATGCCTTGTCTTCTTGCCCCTGTAACAATGAGATAGAAAACTGAAGCCATTTCTCCATACTGCTACTACTGGCTTATCCTGCTCTCAGCCATCTTAGCCACTTAGGTGGATTGCATTCTCTGCTGGTCCCAGTGGTGGTGGGTGGAATACTTCATACTGGGCTCAAGTAGGTATTCATAGACACACAGAGAGAAACAGGTCAGCAAACAATAATGTCTTGTTATCATTTTTCTCTCATATATATGTGTGTTTGTGTGATAAAGAGGCAAACAGGAATGGGCTGGCTGAGTATAGAACTTGAGGTGGGCAGTGCCCGACGTGCCCTAGTGAATGAGCTGTCACCAGTTGACCCCTTACTTACACTCTGATAGATCCAGAATTACAATCTTGCTTAGAACAGACCCACAGAAATTGGTGAGACTCAAAGGAGACACAACTTATTTAGCCTGTTATTTTCACCAGCTCTGCTCCCAGCACGATTAAACCTGGATGCACCTGTTATATGTTCTCCCCCCCGCCCAACACACATTTCAGTATTTTAGTTTAAAGCTTTTGTGGGAGTTCTGAGATTGAATGTACCCAGGGAAGCCTCCTGCCTTCTGTATAATAGATCAATATTACATGCATTTGTTACAGTGTGTTTGATTTCTTCCACCTGAAACCTCATTAAAATCTGTGTAACCTTCTGTGTACATTGTGTACATTGTTTGTGTGGGAGAGTGTGCATGGCATGACAATTTGGAACAGGCCCAATCTCTCGGGATGTGGCTTCTTAGCCTCAAATGTCACTTTCCCTCAGTACGAAATGTAATACGGGTTTTCAGATATTAGGAGCGAAGCTGGGTAGGGCTCAGAACAAACTGTCCGAACCTTTCCAAAATATAATTCCAGAAGAAAGAAAATGAGGCGATTAACCTCTTGCCCTGGAGAACGTGTATGGAATAGGGAGAAAATGATGTGGCAAGATAAAATAAGGAAGCAAATACTTGTAAGTGGGTAAAAACCTGGATACTGGAAAACGTGCGCCATTTTTGAAAAAGGAAAATGGGTTCCTTTTATTTCAATGTTTCAAGAAGGAAGAATGCAAGCAGCCGCAATGCAGCTGTCCAGGGTGTGTGTGTGCAGCTGTGTTCCTAATAGGATGACTGATCAAAGACTGGCACATCTCTCTCTCTTTTTTTAAAAGAGCAGACTTGTTTACAAGCTGGCATACATAAGCAACAGATAGTATGGCAACTTAATTAATAAGTTGCCGCTAATCTTTTTTTTTTAAAAAAACACCACCCTAATTTAATAGGCTTTCAGCGGTTAAAAAAATCTGTCTTGGCTAAGGCTGCTGAAGAAACCTAGGTACTATTTCATCTACACCTGTGTGCACCTGCATGAGTTCCTTGCATTTGCAAGGGGTGTCTCCACACTATCTCCTTCCCGGTGAGCTTTGCCTGAAGTCCGGTGACATCTGGATGACCCTATGTCTTATCAAGAATTTATTGTCCATTCTGGGACTTAGTTTAATTGCAAAACGCTAAGGCTTAAAAGGCTGGCTGGCTGGCTCAGTGAATTGGGTACCTGGAGCCAGAGGCTGGCAGTTTTGAATCCCCACTGTGCCTCCTTTGAGAAGAGCCAGCCTGTGTAGCCTTGGGCAAGCTGCACAGTCCCAGAGCACCCTCATAAGAAGGGACAGGTGAACCACTTCTGTATACTCTATTCCTATAAAACTGTGGAAAGGGTCACCAGGTGTCAGAGTTGGCTTGATGGCATCTAAGTATTCTTATGGTTTAAGACATCTTGAAAAGTTTTTGGGTTTTCCTCTTGCCCAATTTAAAAATCATCCAGGCCAATGCCTTCATTAGCCTAGATGATTTTTAAATCGGGCAAGAGGAAAACCCAAAAACATTTGGCCAATGTGAAACAATGGTGGTTGGCAATTCCAGTTTCACGGGAGCAATCAATCTGGTTCTCCTTCCTTAATCTAAAATTTTCAGGAGCTGTCCATGGTTCTGAACCATATCCTGCACATAGGTGCATTCCCTTGTACAGTGGTGCCCCGCTAGATGATTACCCCGTTTGACGACAAATCTGCTTAATGTTGAAGTTTTTGGGATTGCTTTTGCGATCGCAAAATGATGTTTAGATGGGGAATTTTGCTTAACACTGATCGGTTCCCTCCTTCGGGAACGGATTTTTCGCTTTACGAAGATCAGCAAACAGCTGATCGTCGGGTTCCAAAATGGCCACCGGCTGTAGAAAATGGCTCCCCACTGTGTTAGGGACGGATTTCTCACATTACAGGCACCAGAAAATGGCCACCGTATGGAGGATCTTCGGTTTTCAATGCGTTTCAATGGGTTTTTTTATTTCGCTGGAATGAAATAACGTTGTCAAGCGAGGCACCACTGTATAGCTCCTTTAAAGTTCAAACTAAATCAAGGACCAGATTCACCACCTGTGAAACAGGATTCACTATCTCCCACTTACTCAAAAACCTGTCTGTTTCGTGAAGGTATAGTTTATCATAGTAGAATCATTCGCTACCTCTGGATTTTGGATTTCTCCCCCTTCCTCCACATCAATGATTCTCTAACTGCCATATATTACATCCTGCTGATTGCTCTATAAAAGAGCCTAAGATTCAATAAGGTAGAAATAAAAGCTCATTTTTTTCTGTGAAGGACATTTACAGGCTTACAGTATAGGCATGTTGTAAAGACAAAAAAGGTGCAATAATAATAAGTCAATTGATAGCTGAAAACTGCTGTAGTTTTGCTGGCTTTTGGATTTATATTTTATTGCTTGATAACTATGAAACACATTATATAATAAATAAATAAATAAATAAATAAATAAACAAACAAACAAACAAACAAACAAACAAACAAACAAACAAACAAACAAACAAACAAACAAACAAGCAAATAAATAAATGTGTAGTGTTATCAGAAATAAACAGTACTGGTGTAAGCAAAATACAAAGGGCTGAAATCCTGTTGCTTAAATTAGTAAATTGGAACTAGATTATTGAATCAGTGGGAATTTGGTGAGTTAGGTCCTCCATGGACTTCATTGATCTACACAGTTCTCCTCTAGTTCAAACTTATTACACTAAAGTAAGTCACAACTAGAACAGGCCCTTTCAAAATGGTGGAACCTATGGAAGAGTTGACTCACCAAATCTTCACAGATACAGTGGTCCTGTTCCACTAAACAGTGGGATTTCAAGTCAAGGGAAAAAACCTGTAATTTCATTAGTGGTTAAAAACTGAATGCCCCATTTGCAGGATGGAATGGGAACTGAGGGAAAGCAAATGCTTAACAATATTGATGAAAGTAATGTATTTATTCAGCCTGGACTGTGGTTTATTATCAGCTGAGAAATACTTTCTGTGGCATGATTTTTCACAGGAACTCTTATCTGAAAATAACTGTGAGAGACAGCCTCCAACTATGACAAAAGAAGAAGAAGAAAAAACTGTGGTTCTTGTACACAATTCAAAGGCAAGAATAAGTAAGCCTAATTCATACTGGTTAGGCTTCATCTAGAGTACTGTGTCCAGTTCTGGACACTACAATTTAAGATGGATGCCGACAAATGGGAGCACGTTCAGAGGAGGGCAACAAGGATGATCAAGGGACTGAAAACCAAGTCCTATGAGGAAAGACTGAAAGAATTGGGCATGTTTAGCCTTGAGAAAAGAAGGCTGAGGGGAGATAAGATAATACTTCCCAGATATTTGAAAGATTGTCGTACAGAGGAGGGGCAGGATCTCTTCTCCATCATCCCAGAGTGCAGGACACATAATAATGGACTCAAGCTACAGGAAGCCAGATTTAGGCTGAATAATTTTTTAACTGTCCTTCTCAAAACTTTTAAACTGTTAGAGCAGTATGACAAAGGAACCAATTATCTCTCGGGAGGTGGGGACTGCTCCAACACTGGAGGCACTCAAAAGAAAATTGGGCAATTTTCTGTCAGATCTGTTTTGATTTGTATTCCTTCCTTGAAGGAAAAATTTAAAAATGAAACAGAATGCGGCATTTCTTTTTTGTTTTTCTTTCTTTTTCCTTTCTCTTTAAAGGGAGGTGGGGCAAATAGGATCACAACAAGTGGCGTTCCATACCTCTATGTGACCTTAAGCAATTAACCCATTCCAATTTAGCTGTCTAGCTAACGCCTGAGTTTTACAGTCATCACCAAACCATTAATTGGTGCCATCCAGCGGTGCCCATCACCATTTCTGTTACCTGAGGCCATTTCAAGTACAGGCTGAACCAGCAAATGTCTCCGTGTGCTGCACCACTAAGCTTTGGCCCATAGCCTGGCAATAATACCTTAAAAAATATAAAAAAAACTTTTGTTGGCTAGGGAACTCTAAAAGTTATGGTTAAAAAAAGGTATGACTTTGCCGAAGTCTTCTGTGAATCCAGTTGAACTAATCAGATGGGATTTATGTATCTAGTTCATTTCACCAGTTCATTCTTTCAGAAATAAAAGTATCGCGTTTCCTGCTCTAGAGCAAATCTGGTTCCTTCTTCTCTGCCTACATGCAGCTCTTGTCCCGTTCCTCACATCCCAGAGAAGAAGAAGAAGAAAAAAAGAGTTTTGCTCAGTTTCCTCTGGGCTTGTTCCTCCCACACAATTGATGCAAATCACCTTGCTTTGACTACATGGTTATGTGTTGGCGTCTCATCCCTTCCTGCCAGCATTCTACGTTTTCTATTTTGACACATTATTTCCTTGCATCACAGATGTTTCCATGGGTGGTCCATGGGGAAGAAGGGAGGATAACAGAGTTGGCAGGAGACGTACAGAACATTTGAGACAGTGCTTGTCAAGGAAGCCTTAGAGGATGTATACTTTTAAGACAAACGAGAAGCTTATTGCGTCCCTCATATAAGAGGAGAGAATTCCACATTTCATCCATATACTAAACCCACTGCCATCTTGTAACTAAAGTACAGGCAATCAACTTCTGGGAGTTCAAGTTGACCACATAGGCTTTCTTGAACCCATAGGGACATCCCCAATGTTCATTCCTAATCCCCTGACCAACACTGCTGCAAAAGAAAGCATGTTTTACTGCCAAGGAATCAATTTAAAACAAGATGCGCAAGGTACACATTCTCTGTGTGCCTTGTTACATATGTGTATCAGAAGTTCTAGGAGCCTTCCTGTGAGCTGTGTCTTGAGTGACCCTGGACTAAACCGTACAACAATAATTCTTGCAACAAATACAGAAAAGGTGTAGATCAGCTCACTGCAACCATGGCTAAACGATTCCAGAATAACAGCATCTACTTCATTATATACCTCTAATGGAACCTTTAGTCCATAAAAGCTGGTCTTTAAAGTACTGCATAAAACTATAGGGTTCCCCCCTGCAACACTCATGGCTGCTCTTGTCAAGCTAGTATCTTATTGCCTAAACACAGAGTGGGACAATCATATAAATCAGTAGATCCCAATCTTGGTCCCCTACATGTTCTTGAACTACAACTCCCAGATATTCTGGCCAGGAGAGGTAGTGGTGAAGACTTCTGGGAGTTTTAGTCCAAGAACATCTGGGGTCCCAACACTGGGAACCACTTGTATAAAGAAGTAGATTTTTTTGTTGCACAACCAATGACATGGTCAGTCTCAAAACCAGTGTGAGAATGGACAAGCAACAGGGAGCCTGCTGGAGTACAGAGAAATTTGTTATATCTTGGCTAATCTACGAAGCACTGTGTAGACTGACCATACCAAAGAGCAACAGATGAAAACAAAATCCAAGTACATGCCATCTCAATGAAGTCCTGAAATGACAAGAGCTCTGAGGAGTTAATAAGCAATGCCTTGCTGGAGTGATCAAATTTCTCTCTAGACCAGTGTTTTATTTTCAACAGCAGCTAAACAAACCAGTAACTCCAGAAATAGAGCTAGGACAGTTGTCAAGATGGATGAACAAATGGATGCATGTGAGCCTTAACTGGATATTGTATATGTCTGTGACTTAATTTGCACAAGAGATCCATGAAACTTACATCATTGACTAGAATGTTTCTGGGTGGGGGGAAGTTCTTCTTGTGCAGTGAACAATGCACAATGCAAACTTGAACATGATGCGCATCGCACTGCATGATAAAGATTCACCTGTAGCTACGGTTGCATCTCACAGAGGCAGCACCACTGTCTGCAAATGTGGAAATATTTATTGAAATTAATTGATTGGTTTTGGGCCTCCAGATGAATCCTTCCCATCTTGTGGTCCTGTAACCATTCCTTCCTGCAAAAGAGAGGTTGAGTCATCCTCTTTCGGGTTATGCCCTATAATTCACTCAAGGGAAAATGAACTGTACCGCCAGCCTTTTCCTCTTTGGCAATTACTCTGATTGTACGTTCCTTTCTTTAAAAAGTGACGATGGAAGAGAACAGGGCGTGATTTACTAAGCAGCAAGCAGAAACACAGCTGAGCAGTGTTTGTTTCCGAGGTGTCAAGTGTGGCAGATCTGTGTTCAAAGTAGAAATTTGTGGGAATTATAGTCAGCGCAATGGGAGGTGCTGACATCCTTTTAAATTTTCTATTGTTTGGGGTTTTAGTGACCTATTTAACAGCCCTGTTCCATTCACCTTTCTTTCCTAGGTGCACTTCATGTCTTTGCTTCAGTTATGCCTTTTCCCAGTTTTTCAGCTCTTGATGGCACAGGATCTTCGAAAACTGTCCATAGTACATCATCCGCCTACCGCCAGTTCTTTTCTTCTTGATTGGAGAAAAATGGGATGCTGTTGTGAAAGGAACAACTTTCCCCTCTCCTTCTTCTTCTTTTGGGAGAAGAAAGATTATGAAATCAGATAAGATGATCCTCTGAGCTGTATACAGTGATGCCTCGCAAGACGAACTTAATTCGTTCCGTGAGTTGTGTCGTATTGTGAAATTTTCATCTTGCGAAGCATGGTACTAATAGTTGTGCATTTTAAAACAACCCCACCAAGAGACTCTGCCAGAGGCTCCATCCAACCTTAAAGCTACAGGTTGTCCATTCCTGCTTTGAAGGGTAAAAGCAGATGTTGATTGCTTGCTGCGAATCACCTCACTGCTCCATAGGAAGCCATTGTTCTGGCTGTCTTTTGTATCTGAATGTCTCTCCTCCAACACCACTTTTCAAATATGTTGATTTTTGTCCCTGTCTTTCTTCATTGTCTTGCTTTCACACAGTACAGAAGATTATGACATTGATTTCCAGTGCCATTCTCCAACCACTCCCATCCCCCTTTTTTAATTTTAAAAGGCAAAGGGACATCTGTTAGAAAATATGCATAGCTTTTGGCCCGATATAGCTTTTCTTCCTCATCCACAAAATGACCTTATATTGCTGCACAATATTGTGCCAACGCTGCCAGCAGAAAAAAGGATGCCAGGCTTCAGAGAGCAGAGAGCATCCTGAATGTTGAAAATACCAGTGGCAGCAATCAAGATGGTCTATAGGATACCATCTTCTGCTCACTATCATTCACACCTGCTGATAAAGAGCCCTGACAATCACTCATTACATTCTATATGGGGAGCCTCTCAATGAGCTGTGAGGTGACTCCCTACAAGCAATTGCTCCCTTCTGCATTCCAGCTAAAACACATGTAAGGTAAAAGGTAAAGGTTCCCCTTGACAATTGTTGTCCAGTCGTGTTTGACTCTAGGGGGCGGTGCTCATCCCCGTTTCCAAGCCATAGAGCCAGCGTTTTGTCCGAAGACAATCTTCAGTGGTCACATGGCCAGTGCGACTTAGACACGGAATGCTGTTACCTTCCCACCGAGGTGGTCCCTATTTATCTACTTGCATTTGCATGCTTTCGAACCGCTAGGTTGGCGGGTGCTGGGACAAGCGACGGGCGCTCACTCTGTCATGTGGTGGATTCGATCTTACAACTGCTTGGTCTTCTGACCCTGCAGCACAGGCTTCTGCGGTTTAGCCCACAGCTCCACCACGTCCCTCAAAAACACATGTAGTGAAGCAGATAAAGGCAGTAAAAAGATCTCTTTTGCTTTTTGGTTTCTCCTCTTCTAGTCTCAGAAACATGCTTGACTTCTGATACCAGAAGTCCTAGAATTATAAAAATCCCATCCGTACCTTGAATATCTCACAAACTTTGAAAAGCCTATTAGGGTCGCTGTAAGTCAGAGAAACGTAACGGCACTTAACAACAACAGCAATCATAATGATTTCCTTGCTCCAAAGCAGTAACTTTGCCAGTGTTTTCCTAATATGGACCACAACAGACAAGGCTTTCTGCAGCTCACAATGTAATTTTTAAGAAGTGCTAATAAAAATTCTGTTAGCCTGTGCAGGGTAGCAAACAGAGTGCTGAACCGGGATGTACGAGAGATGGTTTCCAATCAGCCATGGAAATTTGAGGGTAGAACTATCTCATTCACCTTGAAAGCTCTATTGGGTCATTATAAGTCAGATGCCATGTGGCAGCGCATGATAGACAATAAAAACAGAAGGACATCTCATATTAATTGAAAGAAACACAGTTTAAAAATATATCAATACAAAAAGTTGTCGAGTCGTTCAGATTTCTGTGCTGGGCCCAGATCTTTGCTCGCTCCTCGTGACTAGGAGAAGAATCACAATAAATGTGTGAATATTGTTTTAATGCACTAAATTTTACTTCATGCCTCATTTACAAACTCTACATTTTGGTCCTTCGGCTGGCAATTAAGTCTGGCCTGGTGACAGGAGCAATGCAATTAAAATATCCCCAGGCTAACATCAAAAGGATTTGGCCCTTGGACCTGCAATTGCCAGCTGTCTGAGGCCATGAAATTTGGGCTGGGCTGGAGTGAAAAATAATATTCCTAGTCTCTCATTAGTAAATACTACAGGGCCAGCCTAGCAGCTGTGAAATCATTTGACTTTCCCCTTTAGCAATATCAAACCACCATCAGTCGTATTTGCTGTATTAGCTTTTCTTATTAGAGTCTTGAAATAGCACATTCTAGACTATTGGGGAAATTTGCTGAATCTCATCTGAGCTCTAAATATCAGTCCTCTAAATATCAGATCTTGGACTCCTTGAAGCGTTGCCTCCGCTTAAAAAGGAGATTATTCTCGACCTTCTTTTATTCAGCCAACTGCTGCCAATACCTGTTTGCCAACAGTCCAGCAACCAAAGTAAGGGTACTAAGAGCTTGGAAAGTTTATTTTAAAAGGTAGGTTGTCACTGATGTGGGACCAGGCATATGGCTGCCTCCTTGTTAATTAGTCACAACTTGCCACCATGAAGACCTTGAGAAATATAGCAATTCTGTGCAGCCAGCACCCAGAAACCTGGGAGATGTACCCCAAACCAAGTTCTGTAATGCACAGCCTGATGAGGAGTACTGCAGGACTCGAACCTGACCACTGTGATGATGCTTTAGTGGCTGGAATAAAGGTAGTACCCATCTGTGATTTAAAACCAAAACACAGCGTCCAAGGTACATTAAAATATAAAGATGCTCATCAAAAAGTCTTCAGAAAAGACACATCTTGCTATTCCACACACAGATATGGACTTGATGTAAAAACATTGTTGTTGTTTAGTTGTTAAGTCATGTCCGACTCTTCGTGACCCCATGGACCAGAGCACACCAGGCCCTCCTGTCTTCCATCGCCTCCCGGAGTTGGGTCAAATTCATGTTGGTCACTTCAATGACACTGTCCAACCATCTCGTCCTCTGTCGTCCCCTTCTCAGTCAGGGGAGAGACATTTCCATCATCAGCCCTTCAATATGTGGTGGAAAACCTGTGCAGAAATATTGAAACCACCAAATTGTGGTGTCATTCGGAAGTGACATGATAGGGCCTGTCATCAAGGGACAGTCAGGGTTACCTCAAGAGTCGAAGGTTCTCAAGGCCATTAGGAAAGACAGACTCAGAGTTGGATCTGAAAAGGCAGTTCTCATGGTCCAATTTATCAATGTCCGGAAAACTTTTTGTTGTGGTCCAAAGGAAGGTGGTAGTTATGTAAAGGTAAAGGTTCCCCTTGACGTTTTGTCCAGTCAGGTTCAACTCTAGGGGGCGGTGCTGATCCCCGTCTCCAAGCCGTAGAGCCAGCGTTTATCCGAAAAAGAGTTTCCGTGATCACATGGCCAGCGTGACTAGACACGGAACGCCATTACCTTCCCACTGAATTGTTACTTATTTATCTACTTGTATTTACATGCTTTCGAACTGCTAGGTTGGCAGGAGCTGGGACAAGCGACGGGAGCTCCCTCCGTCGCGTCGATTTGATCTTAGGACTGCAGGTATTCTGACCTTGCAGCACAGAGGCTTTTGTGGTTTAACCCGCAGCACCACCATGCCCCTTTATGTAAAGAACCGCAAATGTTAGCATGCATGGTTCATATCTAGGAACCTTTGTTAGAAAAGAGTTCTGCCTTTCTACCAAAGATCTCAGTGAGTCTGTACAGTGGAACTGGATGTCAGCTGTCATGAGGGCAAGCTCCGTAGGGTAGAAAGTTACCGAGAGCGATGGGGCGCATGCTGGAGGCAGCTCTTGGTTGGAGGGGGATTAGACACGCCAGTAACAAAAGGCATTCATGTTCAGTCGTCCGGTTCATTCAGAGGCTCTGACTTCTCAAGATTTCCATGGAAACACGGGAAGTTTTGGTTCACTGTAAGTGGCTTAATTTATTTTCTGATTGTGCTTGGAATGGAAGACCATGGAGTAAGGCATGAGAGCTTGAGGGAAACAGGATATTAATCTGATCAGAAGCCACTGCGTCATTCAAAACACAAGGGGCTGCTTGTTTCGCTCAGTCAGCGCTCCCCTGTCACCGTTACAAACAAAACTTCGCTAACACAAGCCTTCTTTCAAAAGTATTATAATGTTTTTTTTAAGGTTTGGCAACTAAATATGTATTAGACAGGCAGGTGATGGAAATTCCCTTGATGCGGCTTCCTTCTCCTTTTCTACTAATGAGAAAGATAATTATTGCTATAGTAGCATTTGTTTTGCTTTCTGTCAGATCGGAATGAACATGATTGGAATATCTTTTTGGTATGCTCTTTGACTAATGTCGTAATTCTATGCTTGAATAAATAATATACACCATTTTTAGTTTTGGGGAAACAAGGTTAAATACTTAGGATGTGATATTAAATGCATTACCGTCTGTAAAGTGCATATTTAAAACTGAATATCTATGGGAAAGGGGAATTCCATCATGATTCCACTGAAAAGTGTCACCTCTCAGTGCTGCTGCTTGGAAAAGTAAAAAAAAAGTGATCCTAGAATATTCAGCCTTTCTTGATTCCCAAGCTTGTTGTGAAGATGGAAAGGGTAGAAACCCTGTCGTCTCTCCTGAGATCCTTGGAGGAAAAATGGAATAAAAACAGGGTATGGGTTTCAAAGCAGGTTATTGTACACCACAAAATTCACTTAAAACCGAAGCAGGTGATGCACCCTTTGCTATGGTTATTTGGTATTTATACAGATAGAGTGCACCGGCTTGAGGGGTGAGCATGGAACTATTGAGTAGGAACCAGCCCTCTAGAAGCGGGCAGTAAACAAAACAAGGAATCCTCCAGTTGATTCGGTTAGGAAACCGATTTGGAGATAGAGCAGGAAGAAAGTTGTTAAACTTTTTAACAGAAGCCCCCTAGAGCAGCTTTGAGGCTTGCAAGATGTGCTGGCAGCCATCATGGAGAAGCTGTGTGCTATCTGGTCCAAGAGCAGCTTCTCTCCCGGAGCAAATAGCAGGTTCAGCATAGAACCAAGGATGTGGGATTACGGGAAGGGACGGCTCCAATCCTGACAGGGCTGTGCCCTCAGTCTGGATTGGGAAGCTCCTGTTTTTTAAATGGCTGCTGTTCCAAACAAAAAACAAAAAGCGCAGACTGACATTTAATATTAGGGCTGAGGTGAATTTATGTCCGTTTCAGTTTCCCTCGGGATCAACCCATAACATTGGTTCATATCATTTATTTTGCTGAGGGGTTCCTTGAGAAGCGAGAGATCACTTGTTTGTTATCAGGTGGGATTCTTGTCAAGGATGCCACTTCCATTTATGTGGCGATTGCTGAATTGGGGAGGCATGTATACATATGAAATTCTGTTTTAGGTGGGAGAACAGATTGATCCTTGGAAACACACGTTCATGTCTAATTGGATTCGAAGTCTCTCTTCAGAATGCGAAAGAAATTAACTTTTTTTTTCCTGCCCCTGTTCAATGGAAGTATATAGTTTAGTCCTTTGATTCACTAGAAAGTGGAGACCTGGCAAGACACCAAACCAGCAAAAAGGAAATCGTTAACCTCTCCCCCTGCCCAATACTATCACGGCCATTCTTAAAAAGTGGGAACACCAGGTGGCTGTGTATGGAGCTTAATTCCTCATCTCTCTTGAGATGCATAACAGCTGCTTACCACCAGCAGCTGCATCCATATGTTCACTGTGTTCTCAGAGAGACCTGCAGCTGTGTCAATGGCCAAACCTGATGCCATTTAAAAGCCATAGAAAATATGCCAGCCAAAAAGAGGTCTCCTGAGAACCCACTCTCTTTATTGTCCTTGTGGGTTGTTTTTTTGGCCACTAAATCGGCAAATACAAGCCATCTTTCATATCTCTCTCGGTCACAATCTTGACAGTCTCTTTCCCCAAGTAGTAAGGAGAATCACAAGGGAAGTTGCCTGTTTTTGAAAATACCATTGCAATTTTTTTTCTCCAAAAGACCTTGGACCTGTATCAATAAAAAATGTAGACATTTCTTTTGAGATTGGTTCTTTCTTGGTGGAAGAAAGCAAGGGCTGGAGTGCCGGACAGAGAAAATAGCCTATGTATGTTTATTTGCCCTTATATCAACCAGACTGCTTCTCTTAGGCTCCCCCTTCCTCCTCTGTCATTATTTCCAGCTTTTTCTTCCTCACTCATTTTTTTTTTAATTTCAACCTTGCATGCTGTCTGTAGTTGTGTAAACTGTCCAGAGTAGACACGTTCTAGATGGGCAGTAAGGTAAAGGTAAAGGTTCCCCTTGACAATTTTTGTCCAGCCGTGTTCGACTCTAGGGGGCGGTGCTCATCCCCGTTTCCAAGCCATAGAGCCAGCGTTTGTCCGAAGACAATCTTCCGTGGTCACATGGCCAGTGCGACTTAGACACGGAACGCTGTTACTTTCCCACCGAGATGGTCCCTATTTATCTACTTGCATTTGCATGCTTTCGAACCGCTAGGTTGGCAGGAGCTGGGACAAGCGATGGGAGCTCACTCCATCGCGTGGATTCGATCTTACAACTGCTTGGTCTTCTGACCCTGCAGCACAGGCTTCTGCGGTTTAGCCCACAGCGCCACCACGTTATAAGTTAAATAAAATAAAATAAAATAAAATAAAATAAAATAAAATAAAATAAAATAAAATAAAATAAATAGACAGACAGACAGACAGACAGACAGACAGACAGACAGACAGACAGACAGACAGATAGATAGATAGATAGATAGATAGATAGATAGATAGATAGATAGATAGATAGATAGATAGATAGATAGATAGATAGATAGATAGATAGATAGATAGATAGATAGATAGTTTGTGGGTTGGGGTGATGTGACCAGCCCTATCTTGTTAATCACATTTGAAGTGCCCTTTCCTTAAGCCCCTAATCATTAGAGCCAAGTAGTTTTCAATTGAAACCTAAAAGCAAGTTCTTTATTTAAATAGCACAATCGTTAAAAGGCACATTCTTAAGCTTGAAGTTACTGTACATTAATAAGAGGTGTCAACTTGTCTAGGACAGAACCAGCTCTCTCTGTTACAAAGTAAATTATGTTACATACTAGACCACTATGAAACCCAGACTCCTTTTCCCTTGATATAATTTAACTCTTTCTGGTTAATTCCCAAAAACATCCCATGGTTAACTCTCTTGAAAACCCTCCAGCTCTTATTTATATCTCACCTGTTGGCACCTTTGGTTTGGTCTGCCTTCTGACTCCTTCCAGCCAATCACGTTTGGCTGGGTTAAATAGGTAAGAGTTCCATCTATCCAGCACAAACCCATACTGTAGTTCTTTCCAGCTTTTGAATTAAAAGAGAATCTCGCTTCTCTGCTGAGAGTTCTGTCCTTCTATTTGTTGGTTGGTGCCACCCACTTGTTTATTGCTGTTGATCTGTTTAGTGGGTTGCTAGTATGTCTGCAGTAAGGAAGGTGGTATGCCTAAGTCTGTAATTTCAAGCAGCTGTAAGTAAAAAAAAATTAAATTATTTTTTCCTCTCTCAAAATGAATTATTGATATTTTAATTGCTGGATAGCTTAGTGGTTTAGATACCTGGCTGCAGAGCCAGAGACCGAGAGTTTGATTCCCCACTGTGCCTCCTTGACAGAGGCTGGATTTAATGATCCATAGGTCCCTGATGATGATGATGATTAAATGCCAGTTAATAACAAAGGGCTGGACTCTAGGGAGCTTTGTAGCTATTCTCTGTGAATCTATTTTTGCTGTGTTGCAAAAAGAGAATTTACCAGCTCAAAAAACTGCAAAATCTACCTAGTCAGGAAGGCATAGATTCCAGTAACAGACCTCCCCCACCCCAAATTAGACTTTTATATGTGGAAGGTAACTCTAGGGGCCTCTGTAACAAAATTTAGAGACCTCTTTTTCCTCTTGCACTATTCTGAATGAATTTCTTGAACAAAAATAAATAGCAAGTTTCTCTTCCTTCAATCTCAGTTGCCAGATTCTGTTATATCTTCTCAAAAGTCACAAGCTGAGCTGTAGCATGCTGTCCTCTGCGTATATAAACACAAAATAAGCCTGACATTTGTGTTGTTCTTTCTATGCTCCTCTCCCCCACTTTTCTTCATTTTTTAAAGAACCCCACGCCAAGATCCACCTAGGTGGTTGCACGTCTTTGCTGTGGTTGTTGACGAATTAGTACTGTTTTAAAAACACCCACCAATTGGTGACTCTGTTTAAAAGGGGCTCTGCACTGCATTCTGGCAGCCCTGGAGAAACCTTTGTGATATATCCTGGAGAATACAATTATTCTAAAGATTGCTACATTTCAGGGGCTACGCTTTCTGGTTGTAGAAGCAAGAAGTGGTGTGTACTGCAAGACAGCTATTGAGTTGGGTGCCGGCTGAGACCAAAGTCTAATAACAGCAATCATGAATCTTCTTCTTATTAGGAGAGGCCTTTATTGGTCCTTTTACCTGGCTTAATTGAGATGCTTACTTTTCATTTCCCATAAGGATTCCCACTATAACAACTTTGTTAGTAAGGGAAGACGCACAGATTAGAACTGTGATTTCAGCAATTTTTGAAAGACCAAGGAAGCAAAAAAATTGTTTTTTGTAAAAAAATAGAATTACCAATCCATCAGTGGTATTCAGTTACAGTGGTGATAAACTAACACAAGCTCATTAAACTTGGTTGCTCCAAAGGGTGACGGTCACATTAGCCATCATTAACATGAATGGAATCACAAGTTACGAGAGGTCTGGTTAATGATGGATTAATTAGCAGCTGTTGGAAGGGAATGAGCCGTCTTAATGCAGAGAAAGTCTCCTACCTATAATGAGCATAATTTAACATGGCACTGTTGAGCAAGCAATTAACAACATCAAACCACAACTCAGCAAGAAGGATCATTCTTCTGATAATTGGAAAGGAGACTTCTAGTTGAAGTGGTCTGTTTAGAAGACCAGCTATGGTGTGGGGATATTCTTGAGTTGTGTCTGATCCTGAGTCTAACTACACACTTACTGCGACCCTCAATAAATTTGCATTTTTTAAAATGGTCAGAAAATACTCAATATATTTTCAAAATATCCTGGTGGTTAAAAGTGAAGCGGGCCTCCATAAGCGGGTTTAAAAGATGTATGTGATCTTGTATCGGATCATCTCTGAGATGAATTTCTATTAACCTCAGCGGTGCTTAGTTTAAAGGCATACAATAGGGATGCACAACATATGGTCCATTGGCCATATTTGGTCCCCAGATCCAGCGATGAGCATGAGTAGGCCCCAGATCTCTAGAGGCTGCCCATCCTGGCATAGAAATGAGCAACACTGCCTGGATTTTATGCCAGATGAAATGTAGCTGTGAGATTTCATGAAAAAAAAAAACCTAACTACCCTGCCAAGGAATGTTACTAACTATACACACTGCTAATGTTAAGTGGGATCCTCATTAGAGATGGGGGTATTCATATTCGAATATGAACATCCCCCCCACCCCACAGGTGGAAATAACAAGGGTCCAGCCACATGGGGACGGACTGTCCACTTGCCGTTCCTCTGCTGACGCAAGCTTGATGGAGCCTTCCTATTGTGCCGTTGTCTGCAATAGATTAGCCACTGCTGGCAGGAGGCAGGATGACAAGCCTCTCTGCCAGGTTGCAAGCGTGGCCTCACCAGTATGCTATAAACTGATACTATCACTTCCTGTGGTCTTGATGCTATCCCCTATTACGGTGGTCTCCAACCTTGGGCCTCCAGATGTTCTTGGACTCCAACTCCCAGAAGCCTTAACCATCACCTCTGCTGGCCAGGATTTCTGGAGGCTGAAGTCCAAGAACATCTGGAGGCCCAAGTTTGGGGACCACTGCCCTATTGATGCAGCCTAGGACTGTGTTGACTTTCTTGACAGCTGCAGCACACTGCTGACTCATCCTTAGGTGGTGGCCTAGAAGAAAAGATCCATATCCACTTTCTGCTTATTTTCCTTTTATGATCAATTTTTATGTTTGTTACCAATAACAGCAAAACATGAAGCCTTTTTATCACGTCATTGGGCTGACAAACTGAAGTAGATTTGTCATTCGCCCCAAAGGTGGAGCAAATGACATCATTACTCCTGTTCTGAAAGCAGTCCTAGAACTATGCTCCCCCACAAATCCTCTTGATATGGAATATTTTTTTTGGACTACAAATCTCATGATTCTCCTTTGTGGAAGTCCTAAGTGACAGATGTCTAAATGTAACTCCCCTGAAAGTCTTTGAGATCCAGTTCTACCAAGCTTCCTGCACCTGTGCTGACTGGGAATTTTCTTTTTGAACAGACAGCTAGGCAGAGCTAGTCCTAGCTTGGCCACAAGACTTCCAGCTGAGGCCTTTCTCCCAGGTGAACCAAATAAAGGTGTCTTTAAGGTGTCTGTCAGGTAGAATTACCACCATGGAGAAGTATGGGATCTGTATTCCAAAAAATCCCATCCCTGATTTTTCTCTCTGCTACACTTCTGAGAATGGAAGATGAAAACAGCACCATCTTGTAGTTCTTTTAAAGATTACAGCGAGTATCTGCAAGCAGATACTCAATTTATCCCGCAGTTTAGTGAGCACTTGAAAAAAGATTGAATGTATCTTAATGAAATGAATAATATTGTTAGCCTACACCATACATGGCTCTCATAACGGATCGTTTCTGTGTTTTGCCGATGAAGGATGATGAGAAGGCTGTTCTAACATTCTTCTTGCCCACTAGAGGCCTGAGATTTTTTCCCTTCCTGAGCTGCAGCCTTATAATGAATGAACCGCATAGGAGAAGAATCAAAGAATATTGTGTAAATGAAACATTAATCCTGTTCAACTGGGCAGAACCAAAACACCATTGGTGTATATTTAATGGAGAGTCTTCATAGTTTGTAGCTCGGGTGGCATTTATTATGTGAAGAAACTCATAATTTATAAGCAATCTTGTGCTGAAGTATCAAAAACATATTTGAGTGGTGTCAAAATTATAAAGTATACCCTGCTATCATGTTTTTTGAATTATGATCATTACTGGAACATTAACATTGTGACATATTTTCTTCTTTTGCTCACCTTTCATGAAGATCCTCCTGGCTCACGTTATCGTTTCCAACGGTACCTGCCGAGTTGCAGAACTTATACTAGTTACTTGAGGTGTTTTTTTTTTAGTAGAACCACTGGGATGGTTCTCAGATTTGAATTTTTTTTGGAAAAGAAACTTTAGGAAGTGCTGCTAGTGACTTAGATATGAATGAAACAGCCTTCTGCCATTGGTTGCCTCTACAGCCAGGTATTTAGAGAGAGATACTGCTGCTGAACATGGACATCCCATTGAACTATCATAGTTAAAAGGTATTTATATCTCCATCCTCTGCGATTTTAAGAAATACAGTGGTGAATCGCTTTACGACGTTAATTTGTTCCAGTGAAATCGCTGTAGAATGAAAACGTCATAAAGCAAAATAAAAAAGCCCACTGAAATGCATTGAAACCCGTTCAATGCATTCCAATGGGCTGAAAACTCACCATCCAGGAAAGATCCTCCATGGGGTAGCCATTTTCGGTGCCTGTAGATCGAGGAATCCGTCCCTAAGCACAGCGGGGAGCCATTTTCTTCAGCCGGCGGCCATTTTGAAACCTGACGATCAGCTCTTTTGAATCTTCGTAAAGCGAAAATCGGTACCTGAAGCAGGGAACTGATCATCGCAAAGCGGAAAAAACCCATTCAAACCATCATTTAGTGATCGCAAAAGCAATTGCAAAAAACTCCCCATCAAGTGGATTTGTCGTTAAACGGGGTAATCGTAAAGCGGGGCACAACTGTACAAATTGGCAGGAGGGTAGCTCTGAAGTACAGCACATATTTTATATAAAGAAGGTATCAACTCATTCCCTGCCACCTTCAAAAAGAATGATTAGGTTGCAACCAAGATTAGAAAAGTTACCTCTTCTGGAGGTGTCTTGCAACTGTGCAATTTGCCGAAAAACACACAGGCTGGCTCTTCTGGGAGGCACAGTGGGGGATTGAACTCTCAGCTTGTGGTTCTCCACCGAGACACCTGAATCGCTGAGCCTATCCAGCCAGATACATATACTTCTTGACGCCTAATAACTGCTAATCAGATTAATGCCTTCCCAAGGCCGTTCACCAGCTCATATTACGGGAGTAGAAAGCTTCCATCCATTTTTAGTGCAGATCAGTTACAGAGAGTTGACTATCCCACAGTCTAATTCTGCTCTATGAATAAGAACAACCCGGTCTGTTCAACAGCTTTTCAAAACCCTATACTGACAGTTGGCAGTTTCTCTCCCCTGTCTGCTTTGTGGCCTTTTGTGCTAAAAATGCATGGCTCACGTGCTTAAAACTGTGCGGAAATCTTTGACGCTTCGGGGCTGTAGTCTTTTCCAGATTGACAAGGCAAGTTGTTGATAAACGGAGACCTCTTACTTGCCACTTAGTGTAAAATTGTTCTGCACACCCAGATCTTCCTTTTGGGAAAGAGGTTAGAATTTCCATCAAAAGAGAATTACTGTAGCTCTTCCCATCCAACACAAACATACAGGCACATACCTACCCATCCCCAAAATAACAAATTAGCTCATAAAACCCCTTAAAGGTCAGGATCTGGCTGTTTCTTTGAGATTGGTTTCCCACTTTGTCATGGAAGTTACTCTGTGCATCAAAACATTTCCAAAGGCTTCGGGAAGAAGAATCGGTTTTCTCTAAGGCTTTCACGGACGGGATCCAATCTGTCTGTGTTCTGCACTTCAGCACTCTACGCCAGAACACAGACAGAGTTATAACTCCTGTCCTCTGAAGATGCTGGACACAGAGACTGGCGAAATGTTAGGAAGAAAAACCTTCAGAATACCGCCAAACTGTCGGGGAAACCCCCAACAACCATAGAATCAGTTTTCTTTGCTCCTTTTGAAATAAATAACCATGGCATTCAGCATTACAGCCATCTATCCTGTTCTCTCCTTTCGGTCGGTCAAGGAGGCAGTAGAGCAGGAGAAGACCAGTGGATGGAGAGTGGGCATGCCTGTGCCAGGAGCATTGCCCTGCAAAGGAGCTGGAGCCCTCCCACCCCTCAGTTCTCATTTTCTTTTCATTATTAATTGGCTGGGGGGGGCACCTCTCCAGACATTCAATTTATCAATGTACTTTAAAAAGTAAATGAAATCAAAACTTTTAAGAACAATGTGCTCCTGAAACAGAAGGGAAGTGACTTGATTGCTGCAGTGTAGATGCCAGAACTGGTTTAAATCACCAGAAATAAATTGATTTCCATTCAGTGGATGTGGACATAGCTAATGGTTTAAAGGCCATGTGACCAGAACCTGATTTTTGAAAAGCCTGAAGAGAAATTGATTCAAATGGCCAGTATGACCACAGCCTTAGATTACAAAAAAAAAAAAAAAAAAAAAAAAAAAAAAAAAGCTTTCTTAGTGTCAATAGCATAGTATAACCATAGGACTCAGTTCTGTAGGCCTTTTATCCATTATCTCTGGAGTCAACCTATAAGGAAAAGTAAGGCTGGCTTTAGGAATTGGCAAGTTAGATGGTAACCCTCAGGGCCAACAAGCTAAGCTGAAAAAAGACGCTAGGTGAGATTCAGGTCTCTGTCTTTTAATGTAATGAACTTGTATGGCAAAAAGCAAGTTTCTGTAACTTTTTCCCCCCTGATGGGAGGGTTGTTTTAATACAAATTACAAATACAGTATGTGGTCCCAGAACAAGCTGGAATTTTTAGCATGTATACATTACTGAAACAGTGACGTCTACATTGGCTTGGGCATGTCATGAGAATGGCTGATGGTAGGATTCCAAAAGATCTCCTGTATGGAAAATGAGTGCAGGGAAATCGCCCCAGAGGGAGAACACAGCTGCGATACAAGGATATCTGCAAGCGGGATGTGAAGGCCTTAGGAATGGACCTCAACAGATGTGAAACCTTGACATCTGAGTGTTCAGCCTGGAGGCAGGCGTTGCATCATGGCCTCTCCCAATTTGAGGAGACCCTTGTCCAGTAGGCTGAGCCAAGGAGGCAGTCCCAAAACCAGCAGGCCAAGGCAAGGAGGCAGTCCCAAAATCTGTCCAGGGAGCTGGACAGGGAACAGATTGTGTTTGTCTTCAGTGTGGGAGGGATTGGAGGGATTGTAACTCTCGTATTGGCCTTCTCAGCCACACTAGATGCTGTTCCAAGACCTCTATTCAGAGCACGTAACCATAGTCTCTCGAGACTGAAGGATGTCTACATCTACACCTATCCTTTAAAAAAGGTGTACATTTCAATTGCCATTGTGATGCTACGCATGCTAAGTAAAAATCTATGGGGCACAGCCTTGCATACACAGGCATGGGTCCTCCTCTGATGTCATAGCAGCGCCAGCACCTGGGACATCCCAGTTGTAAAAAATTCTGTAAACCCTCTAGGTGCTGTTGCTAGCTGACTATGGGTAGGGAAAGGCAAAGCACTGCTGGTCTAGGTGGCTATTTATCCTAGGATGAGTCCCGACAGCAGTGGAACCATTTCCTCATTAAATCTTCCTTTAAATCAGAGTGCAAGTTATGGAGATATATTGTCCACAATTAGCAATTCTTACTAGGTAGCATCTGGATTGCCATATTCAAGCTATTTTATTCTCCTGCATTTTGGGCAAATCATATCATTAGCTTTTTGTTGTTTCGCTGTTGCCTGTCTGTTTTTCTGCTGTTATTGTTCCATAGAATCATAGAATCATAAAATAACTGAGTTGGAAGGTGCCTTTAAGGCCTTTGGGTCCAACCCCCTGCTCAAGGCAGGAATCCAAAGCAGATAGTTGTCCAATTTTCTCTTGAATGCCTCTAGTGTTGGAGTGCTCAGTGCCTCCCAATGTCATTGGTTCCATTGTTGTTTGTTTGTTTTTAAATGTATTTTTAACTGGTGTGAATGGCTCCTGTAATTGAGAGAAAGGTGGCATAGAAATGAAATGAAATGAAATAAATAGTGGCTGATGAAAAGCTTCCAGTCTCCATCTAGTACAATGGTTCCCAACTGTGGGTCTCCAGATGTTTTTGGACTAAAACTCCCAGAAGCCTTCACCACTAGCTATGTTGGTCAAGAACATCTGGGAACCATTGATCTAGTAGCTTCATTGGAGGAAGAAAGAGTAGTAGACAAACATGAAAGCTAGCTGCAGTTCATTTTAATACATTCAACTGCTGGTTTTAGGGCAACATCCTCCAGTCTGGAACCCATGAGGCATGTTGGACTACAACTCTCATCACCTCTAGCGAGCACGCCTGCAGGCTGATGTTGAGCAGGGACTAAAGCAATGGTCCCCAACCTTGGGCCTCCAGATGTTCTTGGACTTCAACTCCCAGAAATCCTGGCCAGCAGAAGTAGTGGTGAAGGCTTCTGGGATTTGTAGTCCAAGAACATCTGTAGGCCCAAGGTTGGGGACCACTGGACTAAAGGATATGTAATCTGACCTGTTTTGTGAAGCCAAGTTGTCAGATTCTAGTTTAGTGTGATGTCCTAATGGAGCCATTGCCTTTCCAAAAGGTCTAAATGCAGCCATGGAAATTTTGTGTGTTTGTGTGTGTGTGGGGGGAGTTTTGATCTTTCATCATCACACCATAATTCAACTCACACTTTTTTTTTGTATTTTAATCTTCTGGCTCTCTCGTCATGGAATTCAGAGGGAAGAATGGATGGTCTACCATCCACATCTAATTAGCTTCAGCAGCTACACCACATGGCTTCTTTAATGACACACAAAGGCCTGGGGTTGAAACCACTTAGACTGTTAACCCCAAGGAAGGAAGGAAGGAAGGAAGGAAGGAAGGAAGGAAGGAAGGAAGGAAGGAAGGAAGGAAGGAAGGAAGGAAGGAAGGAAGGAAGGAAGGAAGGAAGGAAGGAAGGAAGGAAGGAAGGAAGGAAGGAAGGAAGGAAGGAAGGAAGGAAGGAAGGAAGGAAGGAAGGAAGGAAGGAACCTTCCATCAAAAGTGGCTGGTCTACCTCAGGGTCTGAAATCCTGAAGGAAAATGGCTCCCAAGCCCCCAAAATCTGTGTCTTACGCTAAATATTGCTGTCTTTACAGAGCTAATGTTTTGCCGATTTAATTATTGTGAACATGACACTGGCAGTTGTGTTTTGATTCTGATGAATTTCAATGAATTAGAAGAGTATTTAGATAATTATTGTTAGACAGCAAGCACCTCACTTGTGTCAGCAATGTAGGCGCATGTTTGTGTTCCTCACTATGAAGATATTTAATGACTGAGGAGAAGAGTTGCTCCTTCTACCCCGAATATTGCAAGAAAACTACAGTATTCTGTTTGCCTGCCCCTCGGTAATTTATTAGGAGAAATGATGAATGAGTTAGCAATTTTGCTCAGGCATATAAGACTGTGCTTTAAATCTTTCCTGTTAATTTTAAGTAATGGAATGATTTCAAATTTCCTGACATGATTTATTTTTATCTTTGGCTGTTGACAGGCAGGAAAAAAATCATATTAATCTTAGGGCTGGCTTTTTGCTGGAGGAAACATTGAGAAAGGTCAGGTTTTATTATTCAAAAATAATATTAAACCTATATTTCTGTCAGAATGGGGAAGTCTGGCAGAGATTCAAACAAAGACTCTGGATTTCTTAAGCCATGGAAATTAGGAGGTGTTTTAATTTAACAGTCTGTCAGACCTCAGAATGATGTGGACAGCCTCAGTTTCAACATTTTTTTTTCCTCCAGAGATAGTTCAGGCTTGATTTTGTCTAAGTGCCCCTTATTTGTCTGTCTGGCAGTCCAGGTTCTCCACAAAACAACAACAGAAATAATAAACCGCCCAGAGTAGACACGTTCTAGATGGGTGGTATAAAAATCAACCAACCAACCAACCAACCAACCAACCAACCAACCAACCAACCAACCAACCAACCAACCAACCAACCAACCAACCAACCAACCAAACAAACAAACAAACAAACAAACAAACAAACAAACAAACAAACAGCAATGGAAACAATATCCTTCATAGATTTCTGTGCTATTCTCTTTATTTCTTTATTTTGTCTTCCTCCTCCTCTTTCTATTCCATTCTGTTCCATAGGTTTCTTGAATGCCTCATACTCTGCCTGTATCATTTATTACTTTAGATATCCAACACCAGATCTGTGAAGCTGATGATGCACTCTTTCTCCAGGATGTGCATGACTCCACTAAACATATGCTACAATTTCCTCCTAGTGGAACAGGGGGGTAACCTCAGAAAGGGACTGTGACCATTTCGTTAATTTTGTTGCAGTAGTCTCCCACCCAGATCGTTGTGGCTGGGATATTCAAATTAAAGAACCGATGCTGTTGGGTGTGTTGAACTTCTGAAGACTCCCTCCGATGCGATGTAGTGGATGAGTTCTGTTAGTGGTCAGGGGTTGATTGAGGAAAATATTCTGAGATAGAAAGGGGAGATTTCCCTCTGGAACTATGAAAGGGCATGTGTTTGATTGCCAGGGTCAGCAGGAATTATTTGCGCTGAAAGCTGGTTTTAGCAACTCATCTCCTTGTGCCTTTGATTGGTCTACAATGAATGGTCTTCACGAAGGGAGTCTCGATTATAAAGCTTGAGAAATCAACCATTTTGGGCGACAGTTCCCAGAATCAGTGAGGCAACATGGAGACTTCATTTCATGCACGAGCTTTAAGTATCTGTAATGCTCTTTAAGAACTAGGCAGCTGCATTCTAGACTAGTGTGAGGTTCTGAATTTGTACACAATGTCCCTTGTTCTTTGCATGAGATTCAAAGCCTGCTCTCTGCTATTAATGTTGAATCTGGTTTGACTACCTGATAGCTCTGTTTACGGTGCTGTTTACAAGGTGCAAAATCCTGCTTTTCAGCTTCTTGTGGTTTACAATAAGATTCTGGCAATGAAAGGCACTACAAAAGGGCAATGCTTTATTATCTGGCACCTTTCACCTGTCCTTGGCAAGTGGTACACCAATCTCTCTACCCATCTGCATTGTCCCTCTTTCACTCTCCATCCTTTTATCTCTTCTGTAGTGTTTCAAAAGCATTAACAATCTCTTATTCCCCCGGTCTCATTAGAATGTTTATGTAATCTCCTGTGGATATAGGAAATAAGTTGGGGTTATGTGTTGTTGTTTTTGAATGTGACAATAATAACAAATGACATGCTCCGTTTCAAGGCTGATATTGGCTCCTTCCTTTTGGAGAATACAATACTTTCATTCTAGATGGGTGTCATACTTCTATTATCTATCAAAATTAATGTTATTTTCGTATAGGTCTCAAACCTACAGCAACATTGAAAGAAGACACAGCTGCAGACAAAAAGAGATGAACCTGATGTTGGATACATTGCACCCTTGAGAGATTTTGGATAGCAGTGGGGAAGGAGCTGAAGTGAATATTAATGAACTCTGTAGTGGCCAATTGGTTTCCTCTCTGCCACAGATTATTTTTCCTGCCTTTTTTCCAGTCAGGGTTCAGTTAGTATTCTTTTAATGTTAGTTATGGAGTCAGTAATGAACAGTTATAGTGTTCTGTCAGCAGTGTAACCAGTCAGTTAGTTAATAATGTTGTAAATTAAGCAGTTAACTGAGTAATGTAACAAGTTAAGATTTCAAAAAAATATGTTTGTTTTTATATAAGAAGAACTCTGAGTAAAATGAAACCTTTTATTCTTTCTAATTTACCATAGAAATAAGTGCCAGTTGAGATAAACTAATAAATAAGGGGTGGTCTTCTAAGGAAGACTGTATTTCAGTCTGCTCTGTAGGTTCCTGCAGATAAAACCATTTTCATCTGCTGCATTATTTTATATATATATATATATATTTATTTAATTTATATGCTGCCCACACTATCCAAAGGTCTCTGGGCAGCCTCATTATAAAAAAGAAAAGTTTGTTATTTTTAATTAAATTCTCACTCAATTTTCCTCAGGCCAAACTCTGCCAAAAATTAACCACAAAAGGCAATTTGGGGTTGGTTTGAAAATATATTATTCCAATATATTCTTTTTGTGTGTGCGCATCACTCTTGTTTGCCATTTTAAAAGTCACATAGTGACTATACTGTGCCATCATTTAGCATCGAAAATGAAAGTCTTTGATTGATTCATGTCATATATTCTGCTGTTCACATGTGCAGTCATGACTAGAAAGGGGACATTGTATAGAAAAGGAACAATGGAAACAAACTGAAAAAAAAATTCTAGGGTGCAGATACGTATATCCAATGACAATTCTCAATCATGTTAAAGCTTCTTTGCTTCTAAAGAAATAGGGATATAGCCCTCTAGCAGAGAGGTATTTGTATCTTCCATCATCTAACTGGCCAGTTTCCTTCTGAAAATGTGCGCTAATTAGGGTGAATGAGGATCTAATAGCAAGTGGCTGGCATATTCTTTCCATGCTAATTGTCCAAGTCTTCAGGATAAGATGGAACTCAGCCACCACAACTGGCACTTCATTCAGCATCCTGGAACCTCAGTATATAAAAAGAAGCAAACCAGCAATGAGTGATTCCTGCAGCAAAATGTTTTCAAAACTTATGAAAGCAGATATCAATGAAGTTCAATTAATTTGTTGTTGTTTAGTCATTAAGTTGTGTCCGACTTTTCGTGACCCCATGGACCAGAGCACGCCAGGCCCTCCTGTCTTCCACTGCCTCCCAGAGTTGGGTCAGATTCATGTTGGTTGCTTCCGTGACACTGTCCAACCATCTCGTCCTCTGTCATCCCCTTCTCCTCTTGCCTTCACACTTTCCCAACATCAGAGTCTTTTCCAGGGAGTCTTCTCTTCTCATATGGCCAAAGTATTGGAGCCTCAGCTTCAGGATCTGTCCTTCCAGGGAGCACTCAGGGTTGATTTCCTTCAAAATGGATAGGTTTGTTCTCCTTGCAGTCCAGGGGACTCTCAAGAGTCTCCTCCAGCACCAGAATTTAAAAGCATCAATTCTTCAGCAGTCAGCCTTCAGTTAATAGAACACCCTCTTAGCAAGGTATAAGACAATTGTTACAGAAGAAATGTTGGATTAATAATTCACTGTATATTTTAACACCTATAGGGCAAAACAATATTGAGTTTTTACACTGGTGTGATGCCATTGGGATACATATCATTGGTGAATGTCTGCAAATTGAGAAATTAGTGTAGTCTTTTTGCATTGTGCACCAAGTGGCAAATGCCTATATTAACTTGTGGCAATTCATCACCAATGTTTGCGCTAGTTTTACACCAGTTAAAAGCTAAAGTATTTTATTTGAATGATTGAAGAGGGGCTAGAAAAGCAAAACTGTTCTGTACAGCCATTCAAAATATACTGCATAGGCGCAGTATGTGCACTGCACAGTGCACAGACCTGAACATGAAATGCACACTTTCAGTAAAGCATTCAGTTCCTCTTCAACTGCTCAAGATGCTGGTGGGAAGGATAGACCTTCAAATATAACCTCTCTAGTAACACACATAAACATTCTCAGATGCAACATTATTTATATACCCCTGAAAACAAGTTTTTTTTAAAAAAAAGATAGTTATATTAAAGGTGCATAATATATGCTAACTTAGATGTATATTTAGAACACATTTATTCCAAAACTGGAAATGATTTCTATAAGGTAAATAAAAATGCAAATCATCTTATCATTGTAGGGAAGAATAAATCTGCTAATCAGGCGGGGATGCTCCATGTCTGTCTAGTTGCTAGCTGTGGATGGGCACCTTCAAGATGCACTTGTGCTCTCTCTTCTGGTTTTCCCCACAGTGTGGGAAACAAATTTAAATATTAATATACCCGAGGAAATCTGAATAGGAATATGAAATAAATACCCATATAAATCCATATTAGCAAATGTGAAAGAAATGGTTCTGAAGGTAGTGCATCGGTGGCATTTATATCCTACAAAGTTACATAGAATTAATAAAGATATATTGGATACCGTAAATGCTGGAGGAACTGTGGACAAAAAGGAACTTTGGAACTTATGTGGATTTCTTGCCCCCAAATAGAAGCATTCCGGAATGAGGTAATTAGATGGATAGAGACGCTGACCAATCAGATAATAGATGGGAATGAAACATTATTGTCATTTTCATTATTTACAGGGATAAATGAGAAACTTGAAAATAAAGAATTAGTTGCAAATCTTATAGGCACCACAAGATCTGAGATCGCTAGAAATTGGAAAAACACTCAAGATTTCTCATTACAAACATTTATGAATAAGATATGGCATACAATGTTGATGGAAAAAATGACTAATAAAGTTAGACTATATAGAGGAAAAATAAGGCACAGTCAATTCACTGAAAACTGGAAACCTTTATTAAAATATGCCAATAAAATAAATGTCGAGACGCGTGGTTTGGAAAACAATTTGGAGCACTTAGATTATTTGTTGATATTTCTTTAAAATGAGATGAGGAATGATGTAAATGTGTTTTTTGAGAAATGTGGGGAATAGCAATTGGTCAACAGTTAAATTCTATAACAAGTAAGTGACAGTTTACTATGTTAAGCTTTGTATTTATTCTTGTAACATGATGGATTGTCTTTTTCTTTTGGGGGGGCGGAAGATAGATTTGGGCCAAATGTCTGTCAGGCAAAGTCTGAACCAGAGATTCAAATATGACTAAAGAAACATTATTAGCTGTGCCATTTGTTACAGGACCCCTCCAGATCGGCTGTTTGCAGTGCAAAGGTCATTTATTGAGTTGACCTTTTGATAAAAAGTCCGTTTGCTAATATGTGGGGATTTGGAATTTTGGATGTGTGTTTTGTAGGTTTTTAATTTTTTTTAAAAAAAGGAATGAATGTTTCCTCGCATACTGAAATCTACCTCTCGGCTGCCAAAAATTAGCCATATTTTTAAAATAAAAATTCACTTTCCCCTCTTCCTTTAAACACCTCCGCCCCTCATATACAAGTTGTTTGGCAGTTCGTATTAGTATTCCAGGAAGCAGCACAGATCATGAAGCACTAATTTAAGTCTTTAAAAAGGCTTGTACTTTCCTTTTAATTGCTTCCTTCCACACAGGAGCTTATAAATTTCCCAAACCTCCCATCTCACATACATACTTTTAAAAAAAAAGGAAAGAGAGAAAAATGAATCCACATAATCTAAAACATCTCTTTCCAAGTAATGCTTTAGGATAATAAGCGAATGGCCGACTATCCTACACTTTTGTGATGGCTGCATATTACCATTAGGGGGCATGATCCGGAAACGCACAATCTCTCTGGTCAGAGCAACAAGTAAGATTGCTCCGCATGTTACTGCCTCCAGTTTCTGTGGCTGACATGCTGTCAAATAGAGAACTGTAAAATAGGGCACTTGGCCCCTTTAAAGGCAAGAGAGGCAAATGGGGGCAATCATGTCTGAGGGACAATTCATAACAGAGGCTGTTGGAATTTGCATTATATGCGGTCTCCGAAAATGAGATGCAGATGGGAGTGGAATTTATTTGGCCGCATAAGGAGAGGAAAATGCTGGAAGAGAAATTAGCCTGCCTTCAAACTGCTCTCTCTCTCTCTCTCTCTCTCTCTCTCTCTCTCTCTCTCTCTCTCTCTCTCACACACACACACACACACACACACACACACACACACACACACACACACACACAAAACAGCTAGATAGAAGGATTGTTAGTAGCCAATGTGAATCTTTCAATGTGAACTCTCGTCAAACACAACCTTCTGTCTTTGACAGGCTTAGCAGACTTTTGTGGACGTGGAGAACAGGCAGAAGGGAGAGAAAATAATGCATCTCAGTTCTAGCAGTTTTGACAGATCCAGATGATGTCCCCCTAAAGAAACCAGAGGGGTGTGGTCTGGCAAGAACCATAGACATAGTTCTGTAGTTAGACAGGTGTATGCAAAGTGGAGTTGCTAATTTGGGATCAAACAGTGCATTTTTTTCATCAATTGCATCATTATTTGCAACGATGACATTTACCTCAAATATGTGGTAAAGAGACAGTCATACACACAGATATATAAAATAATATTCATAATGTGCTGTCAAATCAATTCAGAGTTATGGTAATTCTTTCCAGGGTTATCTAGGTAGAGAATACTTTTCCCATTCCCTTCTTCTGGGGGTGCCCTGGGACTTTACAGCTGGCCCAAGGCCACCCAGGCTGACTCTACTCTTCGGCAAGCTGCAAAGTCCCAGGATCACAATGAGGAATTAAACTACCAACCTCTGGCTGTGCAGCCAGAAACCTAAATCACTGAGCAAGCTATATAGATCTATAGACATATAGATATATTTTTGACATAGACTCACATACCTATATAGATATATAAACATACAGATACATGCATTTTGATGTTGATTCATTGTTATACATTGTATATATTTCATGTGTGCAGGTATGTTTGTACAGTATGTAAACTTTAAATGGGGAAAGGTGACATATAAATGAATGAATGAATGAATGAATGAATGAATGAATGAATGAATGAATGAATGAATGAATTAACGAATGAATGAATGAATGAATATCATTCTCAACTGCATACATGGCTCTCTTTCCCTCATTTGATCAGTGTAACAACTCCATGAGGTAGGTCAGATTGAGAGACTGTTACTGGTTCAAGGTCACCTGCAAAGTTACAATAGTGCCCCGCTTGACAATTATCCCGTTAGACGTCAAAATCGCTTTACGATTAGTTTTTTGTGATCTCTATTGCGATCGCAAAACAATGATTCAATGAGTTTTTTCGTTTGACGATTATTGGTTCCCTGCTTTGGGAACTGATTTTTTGCTTCACGACGATCAAAAACAGCTGATCATTGGGTTTTCAAAATGGCCGCCCATTGTTTTCCGGACCTATTTCTGGAAGACAGCGATCGAAAATGGCTTCCCCTATGGAGGATCTTCGTTTTACGATGAGGTATTTCGCCCATTGAAACGCATTGAATGGTTTTCAGTGCATTTCAATGGATTTTTTACTTTCACTTGACAACGATATTGCTTAACAGCGATTTTAACGAAACAGATTATCGTCGTCAAGTGGGGCACCACTGTACATGTCTTTGTAGTGCAGATTTCAATCCAGGTATCATGATAAATCTGCACTACAAAGACATGTAACTTTGCAGGTGACCTTGAACCAGTAACAGTCTGGTTCAAATATATCTATATCTCTATCTCTATCTATCTCTATCTCTATCTCTATCTCTATCTCTATCTCTATCTCTATCTATCTATCTATCTATCTATCTATCTATCTATCTATCTATCTATCTATCTATCTATCTATCTATCTATCTATCTATCTATCTATCTATCTATCTATCTATAGAGATAGAGATAGAGATAGAGATAGAGATAGATAGCTATCTCTATAGCTATAGCTATAGCTATAGATCTCTCTCTCTCTCTCTCTCTCTCTCTCTCTCTCTCTCTCTATCTATCTATCTATCTATCTCTATCTCGATAGATAGATAGATAGATAGATAGATAGATAGATAGATAGATAGATAGATAGATAGATAGATAGATAGATAGATAGATAGATAGATAGATAGATAGATAGATATCTCCAAAGAGACATAGCACTTATCAGATGCAGCACTACCAGCATAACTGTAAAAAGAAAGGAGAATTGTTTGTTCTATTTTTCTTTATGGTGACTTCATTGTATTTGTTTTCAGTGAGATATCTGTGTGAATAGTTTCAGCAAGGAAAAAGAAAACAAGGAAACGAAAGCATTGTGACCTCTTTAGGACAGGCCAAATCTATTTCAACCTTTATGAATTACAATCTGCTTCAGACACTTCAGACGTATTAGGGTTTGAAGAAGTGGCTTGCAAGCAACCCATGAAAGCTCACCCTGCAGGGCATTATTACTTTGACCTCGCAATTTCCTGGCTTTATTTTCAGCTCCAGAATAAACAAGCGTTGTACAAGAACTGTACAAGCACTGCTGCACACAGGCTTAGACTAAAACAGCAAGACCAAAAACAAAAAGGGCCCTCAGGGATCCATGGCAATGTAATATTTAAACCGAGGGCAAAATATTAATGCCTTAACCTTGCTTAACAAAGACTCTTCCCAATTAAACATGTAGTTCTGGTACAATTAGAGTGTGAGGCAACAAAGAAATGTCACAGGCTGTGACAGTGTCAAGACAAGACCTGGATTATTTTCAGTTTAAGTATGCAGGATTTGTATCATTTTACTATGAATACGACTGAGACAGTTGTGAGCCTTTGAACATAAGAGACCCACAGTTGAACCTGAGGGGACCCGCCTCCCCACCCAAATTTTCCTCAGGTCAAAAGGGAGCTTCAAAATTGTTGGAATATAGGAATGTGATGCCTTCGGAAGGTTTTTGCTGGGAGGGAGCTGCCAATGAACTTTAATCAACTCAATAACAGCCAATCGTTCCCTCTCTACCTCAGAATCTTTTTCCCCGCCTTTTTTCTAGTCAGGGTTTTAATGTTCTGCTAATGTTTGTTATGGAGTCAGAAGTGAATAGTCAGGCTGAAGTGTTCTGCCAGCAATGCAGCCGGCCAGTTAATAATGAAGTAAATTAACTAGTTAAGCTCAGTAATATATCGTTAATATTTCCACAAATCACAAATAAGGGGTGATCTATACTGAGGGAGACTGTAGCTCGGTCTGCTCTTTAGGTTCCTGACAGAAACATGTTTATCTGGTGCACCACAACCTGGTGTTGATGGGGAATTGGAAACTTTTTATTAGTGATAAGAGGCTGATGTCATCAGCCCTGTATGTCATAACTTTGCACAGTTGGATCTCAGCCATAATTTGTCATGACATCTAAACCTGGACAAACTTGGATTTGCTCAAATGAACACAACTTCAAGCCATGTTTAAAAATCCTGGCTTGTTTAGATAAACTATTGTTGACACTAATCACAATTCCTGGTTCACATGTAAAGAACAAGCCACAGTTAGCTGAGAATGAACTGCAGGAGAGGCTGGAGCATGCATGAACCTGCATCTTGTACACATAGTCCTAAATGATGGTTTAGCATTACATCAAAACTTTGACTCTATGATAACTAATTTATTTGTTTGATTTATATACTGCCCATCTGGCTACTGAGGCCAGATGGTTAAATGGCACAGAGACATTATTCCTGATAATGTCTGGCTTGACTCTGATTTTGAAGTTCTGAACAGATGCTGCTTCGGTACTTTGGCACTATTGCTTGCTTTTGACCTTCTCTGTGTCCAGTTTATAATAAACAAGTAATGACAGTGACAAGAATGCCTGAAGCATTCATTTTCCTGTTAACTAAGAAACTTGTGAATTTGGGATGTTGATAAGTAATTCTAACCCATTTATAAGATTTTGTCAAACTGGACGTAATTTTCAGCTGGCTGTGTGGGTCAAACTCAGCAGCTACAGCAATTCCCAGCATGGAGAAGATAATGATACAGGATGTTTTGGGAATACATTTTATGGAATGAACTTCCAAGCTAACTGTTCAGTCCTATCTGGAGAACAACACTAATAGGATGAATGGATTTATGCTCCATCTAATTCTATTTGTAACCTATTCTATTTATAACCTGTATCCAAAGTGAATTCTAAACTTGCATTAGTAAACTTGCTTCGCTTCGCATTGGAGCGGAACTTGACCATTCTGATTCAATGTGGACATTGTGCAAATTGAGCCGAATCAGGCTATAGAATTTGCTATTTGCTCAAATTGTTGCATAGTCCTAATCTCAATTAGTGGAGTATAGGCTGTAACCTTATCTATGGTTATGTGTAGGCCTTATGGCTGATAACCTATCTCTGCTTATGTCTGCCTACAAGTGGAGTTCCGAAATCCCACAAAGTGGTACCTGCCTTCTATTAAAGGTGAAGAAGATTTTAGGTAAAAATGTTGGGAAACCTAATTCAGCACCACAAACACAGCAGCAGACACAAGGATTCAAACCCAGATTTTTAAGAACCAAGCATTTAATTGAATGCATGAATTTCCAGCTTTTCTTTTCTTTCTAAGAAGAACAAACTCTCAACTATTTTTCCTTGCACATATGAAGGTAATTATGAATATTGGAAAATATTTTGTCAAAACCTTGAACCAAACAACCTTCTCACCCTTTCCAAAGACAGGAAAAGCCTCTGTCTAAGTTAGCCAACATCACTGTAACTCCCATAATACTCCAGCTCGCATAGAAATTTTGTTTGCTTCATTTTTGGATAAGAGTTTCCCATCCATTTAAGCATCCTCCAAAGGATAAGTCGATTTGAAGTTACCACTGATTGTTGAAAAAGGAGCATGACGCTATAGATAACTTCGTGGAATTGTGGTAAATATTTTTATGTCTAACAATAAGGAGCTTTGCTTGTGTCATGTGAAAGTAAGACATCTTATAAAGATATCACATAAATTGGCTAGAATTAGCTAGGTTGATGTTTGCTGAGCTTCTGTGCATACATTAAAAATCTTTAATAGATTTAGTCATCTATTAAAAGTAGATCCAATAAAATTTTGGCAAGATGAGAAAGCTGAAAGTAAGATTAATTTATTTTCTATTTTAATTTTTGTGAAATGACATTATTACTGATTATGAAATCATGCAAAGAGAATCATGCAAAGAGAACAGAATATGAACCAAAATATAACACACAATTAGACATAATACAGTGGGGTCTCGACTTACGAATGGCTCGACATACGAACGTTTCGACTTACGAACCGCTCTCATAGGAATATATGGACTTGACTTACGAACTCAGATTCGAGTTACGAACTCTTTTTTTTCCTTTTTTTTAAAGCTAAGTCATCTTAGGTTAAAAGGAAAAAAAGAAAAAATATCCCCCTCTAGTGGCAGAAGGCAGAATAGCAGCTTCCCATTAGTTTCTATGGATGAAAAGAGCAGATACGGATTAAATGGTTTTCAATGCATTCCTATGGGAAATGCAGATTCGACTTAAGAACTTTTCGACCTGAGAACTGCCTTCCAATACAGATTAAGTTCATAAGTCGAGACCCCACTGTATTGTCTACACATATACTGTACTAATCCATTGACTGAAACCCAGTAGTAAGTCACCAGTATAATAGGCGTGTTGAACCAGTGGGGATTTGCTGAGTCAGCTCCTTTCTAAGTTTTACTGACTGAGAGTGCCTACTCTAGTTTATTTTAATTTTATTTATTTATTTATTTTTGGACTTATATACCGCCCCATAGCACTACAAGCACTCTCCGGGCGGTTTACAATTTTAATTATACAGGCTACACATTGCCCCCCCAGCAAGCTGGGTACTCATTTTACCGACCTCGGAAGGATAGAAGGCTGAGTCAACCTTGAGCCGGCTACCTGGGATTTGAACCCCAGGTCGTGAGCACAGTTTTAGCTGCAGTACAGCGTTTTAACCACTGCGCCACGAGGCTCAGTTGCAACTTATTACTGAAATTCAGCTAATATGCACATACTTCTGTAATCATAAATTATTAGTGACTCTTACAAGGCTGAAAATTGTCTGAGTTTGTTTATTAGTTTTTAATTCAGTTCAAGACAGGGCTCATGGCTCACTTCCCCTCTTCCTTATCCACACAATAATCATAAAAGGGGAGGTGAGGCACAGTGGTTACCAGGTCTGTTAAGGAAATGGCTGACATTCATTTTCTCAAAAAAGCAAAAGTGCTGGGTCCTTTGTAGCAACAAACGCAAGTGTACATACATACAGAAAGGGACCTCTCCTCTTTAGACCCCTCACTGATTGTATGGAAAAGTGAGGGTTAAGGGGGCAGGACTAGGTGCTCCCCAAAAACAGTGTTGATGAAGCAGGATTAGATAATACCACTGCTGGATCTATGAAAACATTAGTGCTTGAAATGTCAGATTAGATTACGCATCCTTCAGTATAGAGAGACTATGGTAATGTGCTCTGTATGGAGGACTTGGAACAGTGTCTAGTGTGGTTGAGAAGGCTAATTCGAGAGTGACCATCCCTTCCACACTGAAGACAGATACAATCTGTCCCCTGTCCAGCTCCCTGGTTTTGCTGCTTTCGTGACTGCCTCTTTGCCTCAGCCTGCTGGACAAGGGTCTCTTCAAATTGGGAGAGGCCGTGATGCACCGCCTGCCTCCAGGCTGAATGCTCAGATGTCAAGGTTTCCCATCTGTTGAGGTCTATTCCTAAGGCCTTCAGATCCCACTTGCAGATATCCTTGTATAGCAGCTGTGGTCGCCCTCTCGGGTGATTTCCTTGTACTATTTCTCCATACAGGAGATCTTATGGAACCCGACCACCAGCCATTCTCACGACATGCCCAAGCCAACGTAGACGTTGCTGTTTCAGTAATGTATATATGATAAAAATTCCAGCTCGTTCTAGGACTACTCTATTTGGAACTTTGTCCTGCCAAGTGATGCCAAAAAATGTGTCAGAGGTTATGCATATGGAAGGTGTTCAGCTTCCTCTCCTGCCATGCACAAAGGGTCCAGGACTCACTGCAGTACAGGAGTGTGCTCAGGACACAGGCCGTGTAGACCTGGATTTTGGTGTATGCCGTCAGCTTCTTATTGAGCCATACTCTCTTTGTGAGTCTAGAGAACATGGTAGCCGCTTTGCCAATGCATTTATCCAGCTCAACCTCTAGGGAGAGAGTGGCTGAGATCGTTGAGCCAAGGTACACAAATTCATGAACAACCTCCAATTCTTGTGTGGAGATGGTAATAGAGGGAGGTGAGTTCACACCCTGGCCCATGAAATGTCAACAGATCAGAATAACCCCTGATGTGATGCTGAAACCTCTAGTAGTCCACACTGAAGTTCACAGCATGTAATGATCCAGTAGAGGAAAAATATTTGTAACTTACACATTTTTTCATGTGTGTATTTGATCACCTTCCTCAAAAAAAGATGTGGACATTTATATTTATAGCAATCAGATATAACACCTCAGGTCACTATGTGGCATTAGGCAAAGTGGCAAGTGGTCGCGTGAGGGGAATAGAATTAATTTTACCTGAGGACTGTATCCCAACTTTAATTCCACATATTCCTCCTAGCTTACATGCACATATTTACATACATGAGCTTGCAGCTGATTCATATTGCAGCTTATTAAACCAGGTTTCCTGGTTAAGGCATCCAAATGTAGCTAGGATTATCTACATGAAGGGTGGGAGATATGTAGCCGATAGGTCTTATGCAGCCCCCAGTGAGGTAAATGTCGCCAAGACTCCCATGACCCAATTTTTTTTTAAATTGGGGAAAAACAGCTCAGGAAGTCTCTTTGTCTCATTTATGGGGTATGTGGTCATTTTGCCCATGCATTTCTCAGATGTTCTCAAACATTTGAGGAATGCAACACACTTTTCCAAATTTTTGGCCACTGGAGGATGTAACGGGGGCTTTTTCAATTAGAAAAGGGTGGGGGAGAAGGGAGGCTCATGGAAGTGAGCGCAGCCTTCCAAGATCCAAGGGTGGGTGTGTAGAGCCACTGGATCTCTGGAGATTGGCTGACACTTGACTCTCAAGCCTATAGGAGACAAAATTCTATTAGATATTTACACGCATGAGCAATCTAGAAACTTGCTATGCCAGATTGATGAGGTGCTGGTAATGTGCCTGATTCTGTACTGGGCATGTATTTGGCACCTTGTCAATTAGCTGCAATTACCTGCAGCAAATCCTTTGCTCATTGTACAGGTGCACTGGGTACATGCAAATATGCATGGGCCATGCTAAATATCAAACCTAGAACTTTTTGTATCCATAGATTTGATCTATCGCTGAGCTATGCTGACTTCAGAATATTGATTATTAATACCCTGGCTTGAAACCACTAACCTAGTAGTTCCTAATCATGGGTCTCCAGATGTTCTTAGGCTGCAGTTCCCAGAAATCCTGGCCAGCGCAGCTAGTGGGGAAGGCTTCTGGGAATTTTAGTCCAAGAACACCTGGGGACCCAAGGATTGGAACCACTGGACTAGCCGAATCATTGGCTAGTATTTTGAGTTTCCTTGCAGGACCAGTTGCAATTTCTGTAGCAATGCCCATGGGTAAGTGACTCATGGACTCATTGAACCAGTGCACCCTATAACATTGCCTCAGTCTGGACTTGTTGAGTAACAGGAAAGAGTCAGAAGAAAGAATGTGCAGGAATATCTTTCTGTTAGTATGTTTACTCTGAGTCTTCATTCAGTAGTGATTAGCCATGCATTATTCATATATTCATGTAATATTTATGAAAAGATCAATACAATATTTTAAAAGGAAAATTGTTCTCTCTCTCTCTCTTTTTAAAATGTCCCGGCGTTATCGGATGATAATTAGTTTGTCAGTACCTTCCTGCTAGAAAGGATCCCGTCTGCCTCTCTGAATACAATGCAGTTTTTAAACAAGCGCATAGTGCATGCTAATTTTAAGTAAACAAGCCATAACCTCGCTATCTACTTTATCAAAGAGTCGATTTGGTTTTTATTTTAAATGTTATTTCTTATTTACCCACAGATATTCAAGAATTTTACGAAGTGACGCTGCTGAACTCCGAGAAAACATGCCAGCAAAAGATAGAAGAAGCAAATCAGGTGGCAGAGAAATGGGAGAAGACACAGTCTCTGGTCACAGACAATGAAAGTCAGCACAAAACCCAAGAGGTATGGTGGTTTAATTAATGCTTTGCTCATAAATAAATATATTGGAAAGAACGGTGGCTAAGGAGCTGAGAAAATGAATCACAATGAACACCGATTCTCAGGCTCAAGGTGAAACTAGATGAAATAAATAGCTCTGCATGTAGAAGCAGGGACTGCAAAAGTGATAAATGACATTTGATTGTCCTAATATGAGCTTTTCTCACTACCTCATTTGGGCAACTGGATGGCTTTGCTTGAGAGAAGTACACATGCTTCATTTGCAAGTCAGATACAATACGAAGCTACTAAGGAATTGCATTGTCACAGGAAAAGCATTTTATCCCTTTCCAGTTATGAGCATAGGATATCACTAGATGTGACACTGATTCCATATATAGAAACAATACACTTTATAGGGGAAAATACTGTTTAATACTAATATACCCTGCCTTAATCTGTATTTGGCAAATCAGCTTTCCTTTTGTTTTGTCATCCGTCAACCAGTACATACCACTGAAATATTTATTTTCAGAGGGGTAGCTTTGTTAATCTATTTCAGCAACATAAAAAACGAAAGTATCGGGGCACCATTAAAGCATGGCCAACCCATTTATTCCGAGGTGAATTTTTGCAGGCCGGCTTAGAGGCCGCACTCCGTAGTTCTGAAGAAGTGAATTGCAACCCAAGAAAACTTGCAACAAAATCAATTTGATAGTATTAAAGGTGGCAAAAAAACTGGCTTTGTTTTGTTTTTGTCCCTGCTGAAAGACTTGTAATCTCCAGAGCAATTAAGCTGCAGGACCAGAAAATATGGTTTCCCCTTCATGTGTGATCTGGCCTCTGGTATCTCAAGTGGCCTGGCTGTTGCTCGGACTCACATGGTGTGACATTCACCTCCTTGAAGCACCTACGTTTTGTGCCCTCAGAAAGGCTCCAGTCGTGTTTTCCTTTAACTGTCACCAGTGGATTCCCTCAATCCACAAAATAAATGACGTTGGATCAGACTCTTGTATGGTGAATGCAAACAAAACTTACCGTATTTTTCGCACCATAAGACGCACTTTCCCCCCACAAAACAGGGGGGTGGAAAGTCTGTGCGTCTTATGGAGCGAAGAAAACAGATTATATTTTCCTGTTTTCTTCTCCTAAAAAATTGGTGCGTCTTATGGAAAGGTGCGTCTTATGGAGCGAAAAATGCGGTATTTATTAAAGTGAAGTCAATTTAATAATCACAGAAGTTCTTCAGAGGTACATACTATCCTCTTGCCATATAATGTCCACCGTCTCTATCTATTTATCTTAACCAGTCTCTAACTCAATCTCTATCTCTTCTGCCTCTGCCTCTGAGTAACTCACTGACTCTCTCTCTGGACTGACTCTCGACTGACTAATTCCTCCTCTCAGGCTCCGCCTTTTAACCTCTCTCTCAACTCCGCCTCTCCATCACATTTGCATAGAACATGAATAATACATGACTTATACCTAACAAAGGGTGAACGCTACACACGGGCTCATCAGGCCAAGCGGTCTTTCCATATGGAGAAGTACACAAAATCACAGAATTGTAGAGCTGGAAGAGGCACCAAGAGTCATCAGTCCGAAGCCCCAACCAAAGCAGGAAACCCATAACTAAAGCATGACTGGGAGGTGGCCATCTAGGCTCTGTTCTAAAACCTCCAATGAAGGAAAGTCTACCATTTTCCAAAGTAGGCCACTCCACTGCCGAATAGCTTGTACTGTCAGGCAGCTCCTCCTGAAGTTTAAGTAAAAATTTCATTCTGGTAATTCGATTCCAATACTTAGGGTCCTAAGTATTCTTAGGACCTACAGAAGTATTCTCTGGATCTACAGAAAAAAGGCTGTCGTGTCCTCCTCACAAAATCCCCTCAAATATTTGAAGGTGACTATGATATTGCCTCTCAGTCTACTCCAGGCTAAACATATACGTATACACATAAATGCCCCTTGGACATTTCCAGACCTTTATGATCCTGGTTGTTTTCCTCTGAACATTTTCCAGCTTGCCAACATAATTTTTAAACAGTGGTTCACCAAACCACAGTGTTCCGGGTGATGCCTGATCAAAGCAGAATGCAGGAGTATTGTTATCTCCATTGATCCGGACCCTGTGCTTATGCTGAGATACAGCCTAGTACTGCATTAAAAATGTGTACGTTGCTAACAAGGTATAAAAATGCATTGCATTGTTATGTGCTATCAGATTGCTTCTCACTTATACTGGCCGTATGAACCAGTGATCTCAAATGGCCATTAACGGCCCTACTAAACTCTTGCAAACGGAAGGCCATGGCTCCTTTTATATTTCAAATATCTTATATTTGGTCTTCCTCTTTTCCGGCCCCATTCAAATTTACCCAGCATGTTGTTTTTTTTCCAGCAAGCCTTGTCTTTTCATAATGTATCTGAAGTACAATCTCAGTTTTGCCATTTTTGCTTCTAGAGCTTAGAGTTGCTTTGATCTACAACCCACTTAGAATCATAGTATGAAGAAGTTGGAGGGGCCTATAAGGTGGTCTAGTCCAGTGGTTATTAACCTTTGTTACTCGGATGTTTTTGAACTGCAACTCCCAGAAACCCCAGCCAGCACAGTTGGTGGTGAAGGCTTCTGGGAGTTGCAGTCCAAAACTCCTGAGTAACCCAAGGTTAAGAACCAGTGGTCTAGTCCAACCCCCTGCTCAATAAAAGGAATACAAATCAAAGGAGATCTGTCAGGTATTTGTCTAAATTTCTCTTGAATACCTCCAGTGTTGGAGCACTCACCACCTTTCAAGATAATTGGTTTCATTGCCTTACTGCTCTAACAGTTTGGACGTTTTTCCTGATATTCAACAAAAACCTGACTTCCTGTAACTTGTGCACATTGTTGCATGTCCTGCACTCTGGGATGATCGAGAAGAGAGCCTGCCCCTGCTCTGTATGACAGCCTTTCAGGTATTTGGAAAATGGTACTGTATCTTCCCTGAGTCTTCTATTCTCATTTAGTCGTGTCCGACTCTTCGTGGCCCCACAGACTAGAGCACGCCAGGCCTTCCTGTCTTCCACTGCCTCCCGGAGTTTGGTCAAATTCATGTTGGTCGCTTCGATGACACTGTCCAACCATCTCATCCTCGGTCGTCCCCTTCTCCTCTTGCCTTCACACTTTCCTAACATTAGGGTCTTTTCCAGGGAGTCTTCTCTTCTCATCAGATGGCCAAAGTATTGGAGCCTCAGCTTCAGGATCTGTCCTTCCAGTGAGCACTCAGGGTTGATTTCCTTCAAAATGGATAGGTTTGTTCTCTTTGCATTCCAGGGGACTCTCGAGAGTCTCCTCCAGCACCACAGTTCAAAAGCATCAATTCTTCAGTGGTCAGCCTTCTTTATGGTCCAGCTCTCACTTCCATACATCACTACTGGAAAAACCATAGCTTCGACCATGCAGACCTTTGTCGGCAAGGTGATGTCTCTGCTATTCAAGATGCTGTCTAGGTTTGTCATTGCCTTCCTCCCAAGAAGCAGGCATCTTTTAATTTCGTGGCTGCTGTCACCATCTGCAGTGATCATGGAGACCAAGAAAGTAAAATCTGTCACCGCCTCATTTTTTGACTATACCTCTGTTAATGCAGCCTAAAAGAACATTTGCCTTTTTTGTAGCCACATCACATTGGCTCATATTCAGCTTGTGATCTATGACAATTCCAAGATCCTTCTCGCTTGCAGTACATATTGCTGAACCAAGTATTCCCCATCTTGTAACTGTGCATTTGGTTTCTTTTTCTGAGGTACAGTATTTTGCACTTACCCCTGTTGAATTTCATTCTGTTGTTTTTAGCCCAATGCTCCAGCCTATCAAGATCATTTTGAATTTTGCTGCTGTCTTCCAGTGTATTAGCTATTCCACCCAATTCTGTGTCATATGAAAATTTGATTAGCTTTCCCTGACTCAGGTCATTAATAAAAATGTTGAAGAGCACTGGACCCATGACTAAGCCCCGGGGTACGCCACTTGTAACCTCCTCCCAGTTGGGGAAGGAGCCATTAATCATCACCCTCTGAGTACAATTCTGTAGTCAACTGTGTATCCACCTGACACTTGATCTATCCAGCCCACACCTAGTTAGCTTGTTGATCAGATTATCATGGAGCACTTTGTCAAAAGCTTTGTTGAAGTCAAGATAAAATGTCTACAGAATTCCCTCTGTCTATCAGGGAGGTTACCCAATCAAAAAATGTAACTTAATTATCAAATGAGTTGATTCCCCCCCCCATCAGTTATTTTCACTGTCCAGCTTTTACATCCATACACTGTAATTAGAAGTATGATCTTCTTTTACATGTATTATGTGAGGGTGAAATTCTAGAAAGAAATGTATATCAATGTGAAAACGCCTATCAGAAAACTGATGGAGGAACTGGACAGAATGGATTGAAAACTGAAGCAGTCAGAACTGAAGAGAAAACAAATATACAGATTTGTTCTTTCTTATATATGTGCAGCTGAGGGATAAGGCCATCTTCCCACTTGATTCTCCTTATCTGCTGAAAAAGCAGCAGCCCAGAGAAACTTCCCTGAGGTGATTGCTTCATTGAGTTTTTTCTTTTTCATATCCTACATTGGAGGTACAATTCTAGGGGGTAGAACTAGGTTGTATTCAATTTCACCTTGCTGCTTTTCCCCCACTTCAGTAGCCCTGTCTTTCAATTGGCCTTCCTCTCAAAGAAATCAGCTTGATTCTCAATTTCTTACAGTAGCTCAGAAATATAACACGGATATATTCATAAAGACATTTCTTTAGTTCCAATAATGTTTTCAGAAAGAGTTTCTCCAGCCCCCCATCTCTTGAGGTAGAGATTGAAGATAAATGTAATATTGCTATCCTTTTCTTTCTCGACTAAAAGAATGTTTTGAAAATGGTCCTCATAGGTCTCAGACCCCCTCCCAGCTATGTGCAGCAGACAAAATACAAATTAATATTTTTAACTGTTGAGAAACAAGGTTTCTCATCCTTGAATCAAAAAATAATTTTCATTGGCACTAAAAGTAATAACTTCTCCTTGGAGTTACCAGGCTTCTATTCAGGTATACGTACTTTTATTAAAAGGGATTCCACTTGGTTCCAGTTTTAAACTCTATTTTCATTAGCCTGAGTTCCGAAGCAATGTATTTTTAGTCAGTAATGTTCTTGCCCTTTTATTCAGGGAGAAAATTAGGGGGAAAGAAAGGAACTAATCACTGTCACTCTTCAATACGAGGCTGGAACCAGTAGGCCTGGTGGTGCTTGTACCATAACATGAATAGACTTCTAATTCCCCTGCAGTCCTTGCTTAGAGAAGGTGGTTATGGAATATATTTGGTCACACTGAAGAAAAAGCCGTCGTAGCAATGATTCTTAACCACCTCACTGGTTGCCTGTTTCACAGAAGCCATTTTTTAGTGCTGTCTATTAAATAATGTGTGGGACGTGGTGGCGCTGCGGGCTAAACCACAGAAGCCTCTGTGCTGCAGGGTCAGAAGACCAGCCATCATAAGATCGAATCCACGAGATGGAGTGAGCTCCCATAGCTTTGTCCCAGCTCCTCGCCAACCTAACAGTTCGAAAGCATGCAAATGGGAGTAGATAAATAGGTACCACCCGGGTGGGAAGGTAAAACGGCGTTCCCTAGTCACGCTGGCCACATGACAACAGAAACTGTTTGCAGACAAACACTGGCTCTATGTCTTGAAAATGGGATGAGCACTGCCCCCTAGAGTCGGACACGACTAGACTAAAAATGTCAAAGGGGAACCTTTACCTTTATTTAATAATATAGGAGGAAAGGGATTGCACCAGCCCGTCTTCTCCTCTGGCTGAATAGCTCAGTGATTTAGATATCTGGCTGAAGTTAGGAGTTGGATTCCCCCCTGTGTGGTCTTGGGCAAGCTGCACAGTCCCAGAGTACCCTCAGAAGAAGGGAATGGTAGATCTCTTTACCTAGAAAACTGTGAAAAGGGTCTCCAAAAATCAGAATTGACTTGGCGGCGCATCAGCATCTCTTCATTGTTTTCATCATGCGGGAGGAGGAATTGACTTTCTCAAGAAGAGAGTCTCCTTTATGGGTGCAAGCTTTCTGTAGGTTTCAAAACAACAGTTTCCCAGTGTTTTGGATTGTGTGAAGAAGCTCCATACATAGAAGACAGCTCTTGAGAAAGTCACTCACTACATGAGGAGAGCAACAGAAATATGCAAGGGAAGAGGGCAAGACTACCTCATTCCTCCTGTGTTTAATCTAAAACCCAAGAACATATGAAGCAATAAGGGAGAGCTTGATTGAAGACAGCAGACCCAGGTGGCCAACACCTTCCTGTGAATGTTATCCCTTCCCCACGACCGTATCTGTCCTGCGAGGCAGCTGCTTCACCCTGTAAAATGGTAGGGCCTGTCTTGATGACTAATAGTTCTTGGTACAGCTTTTCCTTCCAGAGTCTGTCTGATCCGTTTGTAAAGTTAACTGAATTTTTGTGACCTGAGTTTTTCAAATATTTAGGACAGCAATCCATAATGCGGGCAAACTACAGTGATGTCAAAACACTGGCTTCTGTTGCTTCTTCTTCTTTTTCTTTTAGGCTTGTCTATCCACTGGTCTGCACCCAGTTATTACAAACATTGCAATTACTTTGTTGTCCTTAGCTCATCTCCTGACTTGTTAAAAGCCTGAAGTCATAAAACCATTCATTTAAGAATTTCTATGCCTCGAAACGTAGTCAAACCCTCTTATCTATTTCATATCAGCTGCTTCTCTGGAGAACCTGGAGATACTCAAGACCTCCATGTCAATTTTGGAGAGTCGAATTCCATTACAGTGGACCCTTGACTTACAGACGTCTTGACTTACAGACTTTTTGAGTTACAGACTTCTCTGGCCGCAAAATTTAGGTTTGACTTGCAGACTGAGATTTGACTTACAGACCAGAAAAAAAACAAAATGGAACAAAAACGGCTTGTTACGGGATTAATCAGTTTTCAATGCACTGTAGGTCAATGGAGACTTGACTTACAGACTTTTTGACTTGAGAACCGCTTTCCAATACGGATTAAGTTCTCAAGTCAAGACCCCACTGTACAGACCAATTCAAAATTAGACGGTTACTCTAAATGCTTGCTTTTGCTCTCAAGGCAAACCCAATTGGACTCAGGCATTAGACAAAATGAGGTGTAAACAAGGCTTAGAACCTGGAAGACTCTCTGTTTTTTTATTGCAGGAGAATTATTTATTTGTTACAATTCACTTAGTGAATAATAGCAACATTTAAGATTTATGGGGTGCGATATGTTGGCAATGCAATGTATCTACAATGTGTTGGTGGTGCAGCATGAGATGTTAATGATGTTATGCATACAATCTTCAGCAATGAAATTGTGCTTGAAGTTTAATAGGTTAAAACCAGTCAAACGTTTCAATGTTTAGAGGTCAGCTTCAGCCACCAAGCGTGGAATGCACCACCAGACTCATAACAGAGAGATCTAAATTTAATTCAGGGTACATCTCTATTTAGATTCCACTAATAAACACTATTGCCTCTTTTAATCCTTTGTATTGATATCTGGTTTGAGCAGCTAAATCCATAATGCCTCCTTGATGTTCCTTCTGTGATTATTAGGCTTGAGGGCCAGCAAAACGAGTCTGTAAGCTTTGCCAGCATGTTCCCACTTCAAATGGCCACAATTGAATTTTGTTCTACCTGGAATATCTGCCAGATGTTCCTTGCACATCACGAGCAGAGGTCTTCCAATCTCCGTTATGTGATATGAACTACATTTAGCACAATCAGTCTTACAGATAACTTACTTGCATTCCCCATTTCCTCCAGTATGGATCGGGCATTCTCCGTAGTCTGACATTCGTTATCATATAGATGAGATTTTGCTAGCTGTTATCTTAGTGTTGCAGAGACTGTGCAAACAACATTGATGTTGATTTTATAGCTGTATAAGATCATCCTCTGAAAAATCTTAAGTCAGCCCTTGAACACAATGCATTCCTTGATAGCTAAAATTGATATTTTATAGCCATCGGCTTCTAACGATTTTCCTGCTCTCTAGATTTTGCCTCTCCCAGTATTTCTTCATTGCCAGCTTAGTGGTGTTATTCTTATATCCTGTTAAGTCACATTTGATTCTGAAAAGTCCTGTTGTTCACACCCCTGCTTCTTGATGTAGTTATGTGCTATCAAGTCAGAATCAACTTATAGCAACCCTAAAGGGGCTTTCAAGGTAAGTGGGATACTTAAGGAATGGTTTTGCCAGTTTCAGACCTTCAGTGGGTTTCCATGACCAAGTGGGGATTCAAACTGTTATCCAGATCCCTATTCTGTCGCTCTATACACTACACACCCTGCTTGGGTGTTACACAACAAAGCAAAACCTCTATGTCTGTCAGCTGTGAAACATAAGGAAGTGCTCCCTCAGTCACCCCAGTGGGTAGTGCAGTGGTTCTAACTTTGGATCCCCAGATGTTCCTGGACTAAATTTCCCCGAAGCCTTCTCCACTAGCTGTACTGTCCAGGATTTCTTGGAGTTGTGGTCCAAGAATATCTGTGGAGCTAAGGCGGGAAACCACTTGAATAGGGTAATTCAGTAATGCCCTCTATAGAATCTACTGTGTAGCAAGACTATCCTAGCCATAGACCACTGGGGTGATTCTCAGGAAGCAGGGTGCCTGAGGGCACATTCACTTCTGCTTCACATAGAAATAAAGTATAATATGAAGGCAGAAAGGCATCTCTTTTCCTTCTGCTTTCTCCTCTCCCAATCACTGAATTCTGCCTGGGAGATTATAGGCAAATTCTGGAGCTGGAAGTCCTTACAGTCCTTCTCAGGTGTTTGTATGTGTATTGAGCTTCCTTTGTTCCTGACTCTTGTCTGCTCTGTTTCTGTGACATCACAAGGAACTCTCCCTGGACCTATGTTCTGGCCCTAAAATTAAAAGGATTATGATTTTGTGTTCTCAAAGACTTTCACGGCCGGGATCCAATAGTTGTTGTGGGTTTTTTGAGCGGTTTGGCTGTGTTCTGGAGGTTTTCTTCCTAATGTTTCGCCAGTCTCTGTGGCTGGCGTCTTCAGAGGACAGGAGGTAGAATTCTGTCTGTGTGCTGGTATAGTGTGTGGGATTGTTGAGAATTTGTAGCTGTGGGATCAGGGTTTTTGTTCTTTTCAGGAACATAGTGACAGATCATCCCCGCCCCTTATCACAACAAAACACCCATAACAAAAAACACCCTGATCACAGGAAACACCCAATCTCCTGAAAAGAACAAAAACCCTGATCCCACAGCTACAAATAATGAACAATCCCACACAATACACCAGAACACAGACAGAATTCTAGCTCCTGTCCTCTGAAGATGCTGGCCAAAGAGATTGAGGAAAGATTATGATTTGGTTGACCTGTCAGCCTTAGTGGTAGAGCCCTTGCATGGCACAGAGAAGGGCTGGTTCAGTGCCTGTTATATCCTGGAAATGATGAGAAAAACACTTGTCCATAGACCTAGGGAACTCTTGCCACTCAGCATAGACAATGCTACACGAGATGGACCAGTGATGTGAATTGATGTAAGGCAGCTTCTTACTCCTTTGAGGCTGATTCCAAAATGGCTGCATGCGGTTATTTCAAAGAATGTGTGCCGTGTCTTCCAACATAAACACAGTGTGATTTACAAGAAACTAACAATTAGCAAATTGGTTGTTGTGGGTTTTTTGGGCTCTTTGGCCGTGTTCTGAAGGTTGTCCTTCCTAACGTTTCGCCAGTCTCTGTGGCCGGCATCTTCAGAGGACAGTATTCTGTGCTCTGGTGTAGTTGGCTTGGGAGCTGAGTATTAATTTATTAGCAAATTGTTTGTAAAGTAAGACGGTGCATAAACCAATTAGCAATTTAATTAGTTTGCAATTTTAACAAGTTATTTATGTCAGTTATATGAAAAATGACATCTATTTCCAGCTTTTTTTAAAAAAAAAAAAACAACCCTGCCTAAATCTTAAATATTTAGTGGTAACTGCCTGGAGCAAAGACGTGGTGGGGCTGTGGGTTAAACCGCAGAAGCCTCTGTGCTGCAAGGTCAGAAGACCTTGTAAGATCGAATCCACGCGTGGCGGAGTGAGCTCCTGTTGCTTGTCCCAGCTCCCTCCAACCTAGCAATTCGAAAGCATGTAAATGCAAATAGATAAATAGGTACCACCTCGGTGGGAAGGTCATGGCATTCCGTGTCTAGTTGCGCTGGCCACGTGACCACGGAAACGGTCTTCGGTCAAACGCTGGCTCTACGACTTGGAGACAGGGATGAGCACCGCACCCTAGAGTCGGACACGACTGGGGAACCTTTACCTGGAGCAAAGCTACCTGGAGGAACAACAATAGCAGCAGCAATAAGAAGTTTGTTTTTAACTAGAAGTGCCTCCTCCCTCCCTCTGGTGTCCAGTTGTGTACTTATATTTTTGAAAGAAAATGTTTCTGTGACATAAGGAGTCCAAGAGGTTCTTGGGGGCCCTCAAAACAGCAAACCTGTCCCCATGCCCCCTAGAATCCACAAGGGGACATTTGAATCTTTTTAAAAAAATTCTAAAATGTTGGCATGTGGCACTTTAGGAAGGCAGAGGTGTTGAGTTATAGGGAGAGCAGCCAAGGCCCATTGAGTGCTGGTTGTCCAAGCCCCAATTTAAGCCTTCCAAATATTTGTTAAATTGGATTAATTTTTTATGAGCTTTTCTTCACTGGTAGCAGACGACCCCAGCTCTATTTTTTTAACTGTTAATCCAAACATGAAGATTAAACTTTATTTTATAGCTGTTTTCACTGGACCCTGACGCCATGCATTGGATCAATGTCACTTTTGATATTATTTCTGCGTGAATTTGAGTTGAATCATCAAATTGGGATAGTACTAGCATTATCATATGGCGCTCCAAACAATAAGAGAGGCTGGCTAATGCAGTTACAACCTGCACAGAAATGTGGTTTTTGCAACTATTTCCTCTCAGTCATCTCATGCAATTGATTATTATGTACAGGGAATAAGTCAGTGATATGGGGGGGGGGGGGGGAGAAGAATGCTATAAGAATTCTTGAGTCATGGGTTATTCAGTGATCATGACAATCTTCTACCTTTGAACAAACAATAAATAACTCATGTGCCATCAAGTCCTTTCTGCCTTATGTCCAGGGTTTCTAGGTATAAAACTCTCAGGTGTGGTTTACCAGACCCTCTTTTAGGTGGTGGTGTAGGACTATGCAGCTTGCCCCAAGCCACACAAGTGGCAGGGCATGTAACGCCATCAGCCACACATACTCTGGGTAATCTCAACTGGCCCCATTTCTGGAAGACACAGTGGGGATTTGAACTCCTGCCCCATGGTTCTGCATGGCTGAACCAAAATATTGCTAGAATTATCGTAATCGAATAACTATTATTGGACTATAATAATTATATCAGTATATATATATATATAAAATAGGTAAAAGGTAAAGGTTTCCCTTGACAATTTTGTCCAGTCATGTCCGACTCTAGGCGGCAGTGGTAATCTCCGTTTCCAATGGATAGAGCCAGCGTTTGTCCACAGACAATCCTCCATGGTCACGTGGCCAGCACGACTAGACACGGAACGCTGTTTACCTTCCCACCGAGGTGGTCCCTATTTATCTACTCGCATTTTTGCATTTTGCATGCTTTTGAATGGCTAGGTTGGCAGGAGCTGGGACAAGCGATGGAGGCTTACTCCATCGCATGGATTCAATCTTACGACCGCAGGTCTTCTGACCTTGCAGCACAGAGGCTTCTGAGGTTTAACCCACAGTGCCACCACATCCCATTCTATATTAAATAGTTATTATTTAACAACAATCATAGTAATTCAACAAGAGAAGACATATGTCTAGATGGGCGAGGTATAAATAAATAAATAAATAAATAAATAAATAAATAAATAAATAAATAAATAAATAAATAAATAAATAAATAAGATAGTTGCAAAACTACCACTACTAGTAGTACTAATTGCATACTGTCCAGTCGACACTTTCCAGGGTTTTCTAGGTAGATAATACTTAGAAATGGATGATGCAGCTTGCCCAAAGCTACACAGGCTTGCTGTTCTCCAAGGAGCCATAGTGAGGAATCAACTTCCTGACTCCACAGCGAGATACCTAAACCTCTGAGCTCTCCAGCCAGCTAGCTGGCAGTACTACATAGCTGCAATCTTTGCGGACTGGAATATTTTGGCCAGATTATCATGCTGCCCCTATTTCTCCATATGTAGTGATTGGTATCTCATTTGGCTGTTTTAAATGAGAAAAATGGCTATTGTTTATAAACCTCCCAAGAGCTTAGAGAAGACCCCTTGTTAGACCCCTTGTGACAAATGTGGAAGAAGAAATTGGAGTGGGTGTTACAGGAAAATTGCCATATTAAAAATAATTCCAGTTTCTCCCAAACTAGGAGAATATACATTATATATTAGGGTGACGTTTGCCCCTCGTGGCCCCTATTTGTCTTCCAACCACATGAAGGCAAACCAAACACCTTTTCACACACTGCCACCAGTTGATCACTAAATCAACGCACTTTACTTAGGAAAGATGAAGGTCCATTCAGTTTCCACTTTTTCTTAAAACAGGTTTATTAATAACAGATGTTTCTTAAATAATTCATAAGTATTTACTTCAGGTTCCTCAAGCATCCATCTTCTATTTAAATCTCACAGGTTACTATTCACTCCTCAGACTATATCACACCTCAGATCTCCCAACTATATATATATATATCTCTCCCTCCCCAACTCTGACTGAACTCTACTCTCTCCCTTCTCCTCTCAGGCTCTGCCTTTTTAACCTCTCTGGTGGCCCCACCTCTCAACCACATCAGCGTAGAACATGAATAATGCATGACTTATTCAGCATAATAAGGGTGAACGCCACAATTATGATGCATATTATTATGAGGCAAGGTGAGCTTGTCTCATGAGACACTAGATGCTGGGGGCGGGGTTGGGGGTTGGGAGGGACTACAGTTCCCAGAATTCCCTAGGCATCACAGCCTCCTAACCCATCACTGTCTCCCACTATTTACAGAATAAATACTGCAGGATAAATAGACTCTTCAAAGTCTTGTTTGAAAAACATGGCAGGCTGAAGCCGACTCATATAATACATTCTTTATTCATCCAAATTTGGTAGAACGTGCCATCCTTGGGAAGTTGACAGCAGCGAATTCTCAGGCGTAGCGGCTTAGATGCAGTAAATGATCAGAGGTGATTGTTGCATAAGTAAGACAAATGACTTGGATTTTCTTTAAAAAAAGAGAAAATCTTATGCAAGCTAAGTGCCCAGATCCTATCAAGCTTATAGTTGCTTTCCAAATAATAGCTCTAAGTAGACAAGTCATTTTTAAAGTGAGAAAGCCAGGCTAAACGTTAGTTGGTTTTTGCAAGCTGTTGGAAGCATGGGTGTTATTAGGAGCAATGAATAAACCACTGCTATTCCACCCCCTGCCGCCATCTCCTGCTGCTAATTTTGTCCTGTCAGAATCCTGCTGGGACATACATTGGCACAACATGTACAATTGTATTCTTGCTGGTGATAATGTATGTGTGAGGAAGGTGTTTCAACAATAGCAAAATAGAAGAAAAGAGCCAATCTGCAGCAAAGTTAAAGTCACATGTGGTCAAGTATCCTTTCCCCACAACAGCTGCACAGATGTTGCAAGGAAACTTGTAAGAAGGACACGTGGACAAAGGTCCTCTCTGATTTATGGTCCCTGTTGCTTAATATCACTGGCCTACTGTCTTTGAAGGGACGTGGTGGCGCTGTGGGCTAAACCACAGAAGCCTCTGTGCTGCAGGGTCAGAAGACCAGCAGTCATAAGATTGAATCCATGCGACGGAGTGAGCTCCCGTCGCTTTGTCCCAGTTCCTCGCCAACCTAGCAGTTCGAAAGCATGCAAATGCAAATAGATAAATAGGTACCACCTCAGTGGGAAGGTAAAATGGCGTTCCCTAGTCACGCTGGCCACGTGGCAACAGAAACTGTCTTCGGACAAGCGCTGGCTCTACGGCTTGAAAAACGGGATGAGCACCGCCCCCTAGAGTCCGACATGACTGGACTGAAAATGTGAAGGGGAACCTTCACCTTTACCTTTTACTGTCTTTGAATGCCATATATTTGATTGGCTTTAACTTTAATTTTGGCGTTTGTTGTTGTGTATTATGGGGTTTTATTTGATCTCGGGGCTGGTGTGACGGTAGTTAATATATTGCTAACTGCCCAGAGTGGTGCATGTCACCAATTCGGGCAGTATAAAAATGAATGAATGAATGAATGAATGAATGAATGAATGAATGAATGAATGAATGAATGAATGAATGAATGAATGAATGAATGAAGCTATCACAGAACTTTGAAAAGTTAATTCTGAGAATGTGGCTCTCAGGCAATACCACTGCTGACTGTGCTGGCCAAGAGATCTTAGGAGCCATACTAAAAAAAAGTAACGTTCCCAGGCTCTGATGAATCTCCTGCTAATCAGTGTCCATCAGATAAGTTTGAGTTCTCAAAATTTATACCTGACTGGGAGATTTTGGGAACTAGTATTTCTGACCTGTGGCCTTTTCCTTTGTTTGCTACTTAATTCTTTTATATGGAAGATCCCGAAAAAACCCCCCAACTCTGAGACGTTTTATGTACAGATGTCATGTTCTGCCCATGAACTTTGGCCTCTTACTACTCACATTCTTTCATTTACGGATCAAGAAATGCAAGCTTGTGTTTCTGCCAGAAAAAGAAATTGCATAACAATAACTGCTTGAGGGTGTCATGCTCTCTTTTCTGCTCAGTCATGAAGCTCTTCTCAGCCTTGCTAGAATTTGGAGCCCACAGAATTGTATTGTTTTGATCTCCTTTTTTAAAAAACAGCACTTTCTACATGAAAGGGCAGACTGAAAAAGAAGACGTTATATTCACCTCATCACAAAGAACACACCAATGCCACATTGACTTACATGAATCAACACATTGATCTAGCTAAAAGCCAGCTTGTTATAAGAGAACCAAACATTTTATTGGTGCTAAAGGGAGCTTCCTTCCCCAGAAAAACAGCAGCATTGGGTGCTTTGGGGGAGTTTCATCTGGTCTATAATAAAAATGGCAAGGACTAACTTTTCCACCTCATTTCAACCTGATCCTAATTCACTTCCTTCCCAGTTGCCCATGGCTGATGTTTATTTTATTTCTTATTTCGCATATAGACATGTTCATTGTAATTTGCGATTAATATTCTATCTAATGAGGCTGATAGTGTAGCAGTTCATCTACATCTATATGTGTGGAAATCCAGAACAGGCACTGTGCCTTTGTAGGGATGGAGAAAAACTGGTTTTGATCTTTGTAATCAACTTTGCTAAACCTGTTGCCACAGGTGGGGTCCCTTCAAAGGTTTGGTTGAAGAGCTGTCTGCTACTGACGTTGAAAATAAGATTATCCTGAATATCTCTGTTTTCCACATTGGTGGATAATGTTTGATAGGGCTTACTCTTTGTAGAATTCATTCCAGCAGATTCATCCAAGTTAATTTAAGCAAATGACTCTGAACCTGGAACCATTACTTTCTGGACCACAGTTCCTGCAGTCTCCTGGCAGCATGAGGGCTGGATTTGCCTAAATTATTTCAGATTTTCCCATATGGTTCCTTCAACGACTGGTCTTCCAGCTAATGTTCAAATGATTTCAACTGGCTGTTGCTTTCATTCCCCCAAATTCTCTACTGGCACAAGCCCCATCCTTTCCCGTAGGATTTCTAATGAGTTCAGCTGTTTGAGGGTCAACTCACTTATCTAACCCATGTTCTAATTCTATTTTTGAATTATTAGAGATTTATTTCATGGAACAACACAAGCCGAACAATCTGTTCTATGTTGAAAGCCAAACTGAAAGCATCTCCAGCCTTCTGGGGATGGTGGGGGAGGGTGAGGGTGTGCGGTTGAATCTTTTTCATTTTTGTAAAACTTAATGGTTATTCAGGTGGAAAAAAAACGCATTTGCAATAAAAATGGAAGGGCTCCTTGTGTGAATTCTGTGCACCAGGGGTGGGGTGGGGGGGAACCATTTTGAACCTGAAGCCCAAATTCAAGCTCAGAAGAACTCCTGGCGGGCGGGAGAGCCAAAGGTTAAGGGGTGGGATGAAAAATATTTATTTCTTTTAGCTCAAACCTAGCTATTAAGCATTAGAAGAGGCATCAACCGGTATCATACAAGGGGCAGAGAAGATCATCTGGTTATCCCCAGGACACTAGATTTGGCTCGAGAGCTTGAGGTTCCTTCTTCACTACAAACCATGTACCCTTCGTAGACTGGAACAAATCCATTCCTTCTAATTTCATACTGAGATATTATATCTCTGTGAAGATTCTCAGTCATCCAGGTGAGGCTATCTGGAAGTTGAGTCAAGCTGAATCAAGAAGCTACTTGGATGAATAGCAAAACGTTTCAACCTAACAAGAAAGAAGTCCAGTTGCCACGACTCAACTTCCAGATTCTTACTGGGATCTTAAGTATATTATCTAGGGGATCTTTCTTACATAGCAAAATCCAGTGGGCTACCGACTTGATGAAAAGGATCCATCCGAATTGTATAGGTTCACCAGTGGATCCATTTTATATCAGAATATACTTGGTTCTCCCACGGCCTCCATGATAGGTATACCGTCAGAGGTTCACCCTGGTAAGAATTGAGAAAAGCCAGGCCAAAGTACAGTATTTCCTAAAGTCAAGAACAAAATGGCACCCTCCCCATTCCATTTTCAGAGCCAACTATATGGAGGGAAGCCAAATAGAATGGCAGCTATTTTTCTCTCTCTTCAATCCCAACAATAGGAAGGCATCCTTCACAAAAAAGGAAGGTGTGCCCAGTAGCCATGTCTGGCAAGTCGTTCTCCCCTCTGCCACCTTGCTGCCACTTCCTCTTACCCGCAGCTTGAAGCAACCACATCACTCTGCCTAATAGTAAGGCTGGCCCTGGACATGAGCTGTAGGCTGTCAGGAGGAGTGAGATGACAAAACCTGCCTGAAAACATCTGCAAATAAGAGGTTGACCGCCTGATTTCTCCTTCCTTGCACAGGAAAAGGGGAGCAGGAATGAAATTCTTCACAGATGGTGCTTGGAAAAAAAAACACCATGATTGATCCTAGATGGTGGGGATTCTTGTCAGGATAGCCTCAGAGGAGGGATTTAGAGGAGGGAGTGAACCTTATGTGTAAGCCTTCCTGAGTCAATGGGAACCTCTGTGGAATACAGTTACAGAGCAACATTGATTGGGTGGCTGTATATAATACCCCAAAGCCTCCTTACAATTACAGTCCCCTCAAATATATACTGGGGATGTGGTGGCGCTATGGGCTAAACCGCAGAAGCCTGTGCTGCAGGGTCAGAAGACCAGCCATCGTAAGATCAAATCCATGTGATGGAGTGAGCTCCCGTCGCTTTGTCCCAGCTCCTCGGCAACCTAGCAGTTTGAAAGCATGTAAATGTGAGTAGATAAATAGGTACCACCTGGGTGGGAAGGTAAAATGGCGTTCCCTAGTCACGCTGGCCACGTGGCAACAGAAACTGTCTTTGGACAGGTGCTGGCTCTACAGCTTGAAAAACGGGATGAGCACCGCCCCCTAGAGTTGGACACGACTGGAATAAAAATGTCAAGGGGAACCTTTACCTTTTACCTTTACCAAATATATACTAGGGATCAGTATACTGCAGTTCCACTGGACACTCCTTCTGAGAAAATAAGATCCCCACTAATATTGGGGTAGGGAGAAGAAGCTTGGGCAGAGCCTGCTCTAGCTAAACCTCAAAACCTTCCAATGTAGGTTTTCTCCCAGGTACATCACATGGAGGTGTTTACCATTATTTTCTCCAACATCCTCTTTTCTGATTTAATCTAGCTCCATGGCTACGTTCCAGCAAAAGTAGCCATAGTGTTAGATTAAATCCAAGTCCAGGGTGAGGTTGCATGACTTTGACGGGCTTGTTCCTTCTACATGCATCCATGTGCCACTGACTCATGTGGGTTTCTGTCAAGCTGCTGTTGAAAGTGCCAGGCTGAACACCCAGTCATGACAAAGTACTGTGTTTTTCCATGTATAAGACTATACTTTTGTCTAAAATCTGTAAAATAAAAATTGAGGGTCATCTTATACATGGAGGTAAGCTGGGAAGAGAACAAAAACAAGTGGAAGGGAAAGCAGGGCTCAAAATGATCCTCCAGGTATTTGATCCCTTTCCCCCTACACTTGCTGATCCCCAGTTAGATTTCTTACTTTTGGGTTAGAAGAGTGGGTGCGTCTTATACATGGCGGTGTCTTATACACGGAAAAATACGGTAAATGGGACAAGGCACAAAGACCTACTTCTCTGCTTGAAGCACACAGCATTAAGCAAGCATGCACAAAGTAACTCTGGAACGACACTATCATAGAAATCAAATTACCGCCTTGAAAGGTAAAAATAAATGGTGTGATGAAAAATTAAGACTGGAGAATGAGTGTGTTGTTATGGCTGTCAGGAGTGATATATGTGTCCAGGCACAGAAAGAATAATCCAGGAAAGAAAATGAGTCAATGCATTTCTTAATGAGAATATTGCTCACATAGTATTCAGTCTACACTCATTAGTCATGCTTACTACATTTCATTGCTCCTTTCCACCTTTATTTTGTTTACAGTTTATCAGGCTCATTTACGAATTTGCTTTCTTAGTATTTAAGAGAGAGAGAGAGAGAGAGAGAGAGTTTGAGCATCATTTATAGCCTTGCAAATGTGGACTTACTCCACAGTTTGGTAATGGTAGTTCTGAGTTCTGGCAATTATCCTTTACTGTTGATTTCTCCTTTAACTTAAATATAATTCAGTTTATGATGACAGCCCTAAGAGAACACCCATTAAGTTATGTCTGTGCATTGAATTTTCTCCTCTGTTCCTTTGAATGTTTAGGAATTTATCTAATAACATCTCTTTCTCATGGGATCAGTGGATCTTTTAGTTAAGCCAGGGCTGGCCCTTCCATTAGGCGGGCTGCGGCATTCTCCTTAAGTATCGGAGAACCAAATATAGAGGATCACATCCCTGCAGCCACCACTCCACCAAGCTGTTCCTCACGGCTCCAGAGAGAGTTATAGATGGAAATGGCCAATTAAGTGGCACTGCAGACATGCTGAGGCCCCAAGGCCTGACGTATTGTCACAGAAAAGCATTGTGGGTAGAGTATCTTGGAAGCGCACCTGTTGCCAGCAGAACAGGTCATAAGGCACCGTGCATATAGTGCCTGGTGCTGAAACCTTTGTCAGTGTGAGGTACTGTATGCCAGATGTCCTATGGCATCTGTCCCTTGAACCCTACACTTTTGGGTTTGGACTGCTTGGTGGGCAGTGCCACCAGACAATGGATGTGGTCAGTGCCATCCTGTGTTTTGCTCCAGAGGTGGGACAAAAGCACTAGTGGTGATGGTGATAGGGTGATAGGAGTGATGGCAGATAACTCCCATCCTTAAATAGTGGGAGAACTTGGGTTACTGCAGTAGTTAAGCCTGTGCATCTTGTGCTTTCTTATCCTAATAACTCGAAGCCCATGACCTTTCCTTCTTCAGCTCCAGTATCCACTACTCTCCAGCGATCTCCCACTCCCTCAAAAGATTCATTCCTTCTTCCCTTGTTAGTGGGAATGCATGGATCTGCCTCCTTGGAGTTCCTCCCTTCCTCTCTCCCTTCCAACTCCACATTTCCCACAAAGACTTTGATTCAGCTTCCTACTTCTAAAAACCACATGTTTTCTTTAGGAACATGAAGTTCTGCTTAACATTAGTATGATGTTGGCAACCTGCAGTTCATGGACATGTTCAACCTTCGTTAATAATTATGCATGTGGTGGGTATAGCATAGGCATCCTTCAGTCTCGAGAGACTATGGTAACATGCTCTGAATCGAGGAGTGTCCTCTCCAGAGCATGAAGCCCGGGTAAGGTAATATGGAGGATAGGCTGTTACCCAAGCAGCAGATCCCCCCTCTCCACATTGCTGAAATGGTCCAATGGAAAGGCAAGAGCCAATACAACTGGTTCCAGCAATGTCGCAGGAGTTGGCAGAATGACACATGCTGCCTTCGGGACTCCAGCTCCAGATTTTGCCTCGAGGTTAACTCCTGAAGCCTTTTCCATGAGTGGATATAACCACAAGGCAGTGGAGGTTTGAAATTGGAGTTTTCCTTGTGGTAGGTATAAACTTCTCAAAAGAGGATCACCAGCCTCTCTTGGGGGTGGCCCATTGGCACTACTGTGTCATCTGCCCAAGGCCACAACAGGGGATGATCTCAGGTGGCGCCTCTCCTGGGAGTCACAGTGGTTACCGAAACATCTTACCTCGTTCTGCAGTCAGGTGCTCCATCCACTAAGCTCAACCTGCTCATTGTACTTCCATTTCCTCCCAAACATTTGGTACTGATGAGTGAACACACAAGGGTCATATACAGGCAGCCAAAGTTTTTACCTTACTTTTTAATCTGATGTTTAATCTGAGATCTGATGTTTGATGCTGCTTGTGAATGAGTCCAGTCTTTAAATTCTGCAATGTTTTATATTGTAGATACAGGAGATACCCTCTTGTGCTCAGAACCATTCTCACTTATTGAAAACAGCCATGAGATACTATGTGTTTGGTTAAGAAGTGGTTAACTGGTTGAACAGTGAGTCAGTTTCTAGGATTTCCCCTTGCTTGGTGTCGCTTTGTGAATGGGCAGAAGAAGGTATAAAGTTATAATCTTAGCTAGGCCAACTTGACTGCTGCCATTGATGTTGTCCACATTTAGGCTGCCTTTTGCTGTGTAGAGGGATGTGGTGGCACTGGGGGTTAGACTGCAGAAGCCTCTGTGCTGCAAGGTCAGAAGACCAGCAGTCATAAGATCGAATCCACACAACAGAGTGAGCTCCCGTCGCTTGGCCCAGCTCCTGGAAACCTAGCAGATCAAAAGCATGCGAGTAGATAAATAGGTACCACCATGGTGGAAAGGTAACAGCATTCCATGTCTAATCGCGCTGGCCATGTGACCATGGAAGATTGTCTTCGGACAAATGCTGGCTTTACTGCTTGGAAACGAATTTGAGCCTAGAGTTGGACACGACTGGACTAAATGTCAAGGAGAGCCTTTACCTTTGCTGTGTAAAGCTTGGCATCTTTCTTCCTGCTGGCCACGTGGGCATGATATTGTGCAGCAGTGTAGTGTCCCAGTTTCTCTCATGTTCAGATCGAGACTTGCAAAATTGCAACTGATTCTCTTGCGTCTTTCCCTTTGGCGTCTCCTGGGCAACAACATGCAGCCAGCAAATCCTTCACTTCCAGAAGTGTTACACTGAAACAGCATAAAACTCACCCACTTCATGGACGTCGATCCTCTGAATGATGGCTGAAATAGAGGAAAAGTTTCTATGCACATCTCAAACACTGACTGCTTCTGGTCAAATACAGGCTGGTTATCTTATTTATTTATTTATTTTATTTATATCCCGCCTATTAAGTCGATTAAGACCACTCTAGGCCACTCTATCTTGATATTTTCATTGTTTCCCCCTTCTCTCTTCATTTTGCCTGTATTCCATATGTGTCCATGATTTTAAATTGTGCAGTGCTCTAAGACTAAGTAAGAAAGAATAAAGTAAAAACATTTTTATTTTCCCTGGCATTTAAAATTATGTTGAAACAAAATATTGTTTTAACTTTAGTGCTTTTTAAAAAAACAACAACTCCTTGCTTTTAATTGATCTGTTTCCATCTTATGGAGTTTAATTTATTTTAATGTCGTTTTTAATCATTATTTTAAACTGCTTTCATTCTATGTCCCCTGAAATTCTTTCAAAGAGATAGTTGTGTTCATCTCTTACAGCAGGTATAACAAAATTCAAACAAAAATGGAAGGAAAAGTATTGTGGGAAATTAAAGACTAGCAGAATATTGTTATTTCACAGTGCAATAAATCTGTTTGCCTGTAATATGCTACTATAGTTTTATTTTAATTTTATTTTTTTGTTATAGATCAGCAACACAAATAATACTCATCATCATCTGCTATCACATAAATTTTGAATTATGGCAGCCTTTTCCAGGGTTTTCCAGGTGGAGAATACACAGAAGTGGTTTACCATCTCCTGCTTCTAGGAGTGTGTAGCTTGTCCATGGCCACATAGGTTGGCTGTATTCACAGGAGGCACCGTGAGGAATTGAACCTTCAGCCTTTGGTTCTGCAGTCAGATACCTAAATCACTGAGCTATCCAGCCAGCTAGCCCACAAAGAGCACAAGTTAAATAGATAAGCTTACTTCCAACTTCATGTCACGCTGCTATCCATTTGGCCATGCCGACCTGTGTTAGAATCCAACATATTTGAAGGGTGCCAAGCTGTGAAAGGATGAGATATAGAAACAAAGCAAGCATATTTTCTGCCCATTTCCAGCAGGGTAGCTTATCTGCAAACATGCAAGACTCTTTTCTAGCATCTGTATTTTCTCCTGTCCCTCTGTTCTTCGCAGGAGGCTTCGGTGTCGCTGTATACTGTATCTGCTAAATTAATTAATTTACATTAACATACTGTGAAATTAGTAACTTGGATGTGTGCAACTATTTGTTTTGCTTGTTCCCCTGTAGCTCATTAAATGGTTTAATGAACTGCTATAACATTTATTTTCAAAGCTGTTAATTTAATAAAAGTCAATATCTGCCAGCACCAAACATTCCTGGGAGCCTTTGATTATCAGGATGATAGATTCATTGACAGATTCCTCTCGACACCAGGATGGGCCGTCCTTCCTGCAAGGACTGTTTTAAGCCTGTTAAGGATCAAAACATTTGCTAGAGACCCATTAAAAAAATACATTACTGCAGTAAATGATATGCACATTCTTAATTGATGCCGGCTTAGGCCTGCTACTGATCTTTTTAAAAACACATTGTCAATGGTGATAATTTGTTTGTTTACTGCATATTGCAACCAATATTCCTTTCTTTATTTGTCTCAGAGTGTTGCACAATTTAAAATTATGGATGCAATCAATATACTGAATGATATAGCATAGGAATTGCAATTCTTCATCAGGGATGCAGTACAAACACTTCTCAAAGAGAAGGATATTGGACAGAGCATTGCACACCATTTGAGAAAGCGCAGCTTGGAATTTCAATGGGTTGTCTGTATTTTCAACATTGAGATTCACTGTGTATTGCTTTTCTTGGCCTTCCTTGTTCTCGGCAAGCCTATTGAGGGTGAGATCTAGCATCAGGCCATCCCTGTTTTAGTGTCTGCAGCTTCTCCATGACATCTTAAGAAAGCATCCGAACAAATGGCTTTCACGGTGTAGTAGTTAATTTTTATTTCATTTGCAATGACAAACCTTGACAGCATCTTAAAAATCAGAGACATCACCTTGCCGACAAAGGTCCGCATAGTCAAAGCTATGGGTTTTCCAGTAGCGATGTATGGAAGTGAGAGAGCTGGACCATAAAGAAAGCTGACTGCCGAAGAATTGATGCTTTTGAATTGTGGTGCTGGAGGAGATTCTTGAGAGTCCCGTGGACTACAAGGAGATCAAACCTATCCATTTTGAAGGAAATCAACCCCGAGTGCTCACTGGAAGGACAGATCCTGAAGCTTTGGCCATCTCATGAGAAGAGAACACTCCCTGGAAAAGACCCTGATGTTGGGAAACTGTGAAGGCAAGAGGAGAAGGGAACGAGAGAGGACACCATGGTTGGACAGTGTCATGGAAGCTACCAACATGACTTTGATCAAATTCCTGGAGGCAGTGGAAGACAGGAGGGCCTGGTGTTCTCTGGTCCATGGAGTCACGAAGAGTCTTAATGACTAAAGAACAAAATTTTTATATAATTTATATTTTATATAAATTCTGTTTTTCATTTCTGTTGTATACCACCCAGAGTAGCAATTTGCTAGATGGGTGGTATACAAATAAAAATAAAATAATAAAATAACCTCAAACCTTGCTTTTTAAAACCTCATGCTTGAAGGACAGAACTGTTGTCTCAGAGGCCCAGAATAATTTTGATTTTGGCTTTTAGTTGACCTCATGCAGTTATGGGTTTGGGAATTTATCTTATGTCCAGCATAGCTGTCTGATTTATGGTCACCCTGGACAAATTTATACCTAACAGAGCCTAACTCTCTCACTCTTTCTGTGTGTGCCTTCAAGTCGATAAGTTCATTCTGACTTAAGGTGACCATTTCCAGGACTTTTCATTTAGTGAGTACTCAAAGTTGGCTTACTATTCCCTTCTCAGGGGACGCCCTGGGACTGTGAAGTCTGCCCAAGGCTACATAGGCTGTCTGTTTTGGATGTACAGGGGGGAATCAAACTCCCAATCTCTGGCTCCTCAGCCAGGTGCCTAAACCATTGAGCTATTCAGACAGTGTTTCTTCGACTAAAGTTTGCAAATTCTCTACTTCAATGGACCTACTCTAGTTGTGCCTTACTACTGGAGTTCAGCAGCTTAAGTCAGATGCAAATCAAATTGCTCTAGATGAAACTGGGATACATTCCATAGTGCTAAATTAGCTTCTACATCGGATCAGAGATGCATGCACAGACCTAATCATAATGTTGCTTTCCATTGTTTTATTTCTTTTGGAAGATATCTTTATTACATACTTTGGAGTTTAAAAAAAAGAAGAAGAAAAATTTATGTCTTGTCTTAAGAGTATGTTTTTGATCTCCTTGCATATAAATGAAAAATATTAGAGGGTTCAAAATATCTGCACTAATGTGAGGTGTGGGAAATCTTGATTTAATCAACAGAGGGGTCTGTGATAAAGCAAGGCTGTGTCCTGGTGAGCCTTGTTAATATATTGCTAGCACATGCTGACATTTTATGAGCTTTTAGGATATATAAAGCTCTGTATATCATCAGAAGACGTTATTTTATTTTATTTTGTCACATTTTCATTACAGACACTTGGGAAAAGTCCCACTTAAAGGCATTCAGCAATTTTCTTCATCCATGTATTAAACATAATATCGATTAAAAATACAAAAAAAGCTATTTGCAATAGCAAAGTCATTTAAACCATTAGCAGGTTTCACACTACAGGAGTTTCCCTGGACAAATGTTTAACAACAAGCAAAACTGATCCAAGATTTCTTGGTGCCTCTGACGGAGTAGCAGATTCTAGCAGCTAAACGAGTGGCACTAATCCATCAGTTTGCAGGAGTCAAACATTGCAGAAAGTGAAACATAAGGACAAAAGTATAACTGTATTTAATCAGTTATTATTTCCCATTTATGTAGTGTGCTATATCCCATCTTCCACTGGTACTCTAGAACAGGTTTACTAGAAATTTATAATGCAACACTACCCCCATAGATAGGATGATTGCAGAAGAATTACTTTCCTTTAATGCTGACAGCGAAGAAATCAAAATGGCTAAAGATTTCATAATACTTGGGTCGGATATCAATCCAAATCAAGGTTGCAGAAATCAGAAGAAGACTGAGGGTGCAGTCACATGTGTCAGTTCTATTGATTCTGCTGTTATTGAAATCATATTATAAATTTCCATTCACACAATGCACAGATAACATTGGTTCGTTTGGCCAGCCAATTGGTTCCCCCCCCCCCCTCACTGGCATGGCTTTTTAAAAATGATCCGATCCCTGTATCATTTCAATCCTTATTATTTCAGTGTGTGTGAACATTGCTGTCAATTTATTTATTTTGTGAACAGGTTGGGTTGGGGGGCACCATGGCCAACAGGCTTGTACATTTTTTTTTCATTTAAAAAAATACTAAGTAATAAATTGCTTACTGTTTCTTTCATACTTTTTCTCCACAACAATTTACCGATGGAGCACTTAGCTGATGTCTTCCTTACTGTACCCATTGTCAATGCTTTTATCTGTCTGATCGTTAATTTCCCCCTAGCTTTTCAACAACAATTCAAGTCCCTTTTAATGCTGCCCTACATTTATCTAGTGACATATCCCATCAGGTGGCACATTGGATAACAGTTGGAAAATGACATAGATATATATGCCATTTTTGTGATATGTACTTAAATTATTTTTTTAAAATAAAATTTTAGAGTAGCGGGGATCCAGAAAGAAGGATGGAAAATAAATCAATTTTTTTGAAATGGCACGTGAAGCCAACAGGGCACGTACAAATAGCAAGAAATATACTGATTGAACTGATAACCATGTGAATGGGCCCAGAGATATATATACCACATGACTTTACATACAAATGTATTTATATTAAAAAGGGAGGAGAAAGAAACAATTCAATGTTTTGTGTGATTAGGCCTTGAGACTTGGAAGGGCAGTTGTGAAGGTAGTAGATGAAATCATCAAGAGTAAGGATGTGTTAGTGGACACCAAGGCCAAGATCATCCGCGAAAACTCTTTCTGGCAAAACCCTTTGTGGGCTGCAGTCCCCTTTCTGCATCTGAAGTGATAAGCTGCACTCACAAAAGTTTCTGCTAAAAAAAGCTTTTTAATCTTTAAGATTCTATAAAACTCTTAGTTTATTTTGCTGCATCAGGGAACAAACCAAACCAGACAGAAAACTTGCCAGGCCAGTAAATCCATTCCTGGTAAGAGAGCCCCATGACACAGTAGTGAAATTGCAGTAGTGCAGTCAAGACTCTGCTCACCACTCAACTCCAGATTGATAAATCCATTCCTGGTGTTTATAATTTCTACAAAATTTGGTCTGACAGCCTAATGCGAGCTTGTATAATCTGCAGGAGCCTGTACGACCACTGAAGAAGGAGATACCAATTTTTGGAACAGATAGGCAAAGAATAATTCTACTGGTAATATCACAATGGATTCCTAGTGTGGTATTACCACTAGTGGATAGAGGTGGTGGATTAGGAGTTGCAGTGGATAGAGTGATGGACTTGTTGAGATTTTGATATGAAAATGTATTGAATATTAATGTTGTATAGATAAAAGTTCCCTTTGACATTTAGTCCAGTCGTGTCCGACTCTAGGGGGTGGTGCTCATCTCTGTCTCCAAGCCATAGAGCCAGCGTTTGTCCAAAGACAGTTTCCGTGGTCACGTGGCCAGCGCGACTAGACATGGAACGCTGTTACCTTCCCACCGTGGTGGTACCTATTTATCTACTTGTATTTTTACATGCTTTCGAACTGCAGGAGCTGGGACAAGCTACAGGAGCTCACGCCATCGTGTGGATTCGATCTTACGACTGCTGGTCTTCTGACCGTACAGCACAGAAGCTTCTGTGGTTTAACCCGCAGCACCACCACGTCCATGTACAGCTTAATGTTGTATAGTTAAATGCAAAATGGCTGATTTTACCTGAGTCCCTGTACTGATTGTATTCAGGTGTGGGTATCAAGGATTAAGACTTAATGTTGTACAGCTGTGGTACATGAATGAAACTTTGTGTAACCGAAAATGAAGTAATGTATTTTCTGATTGGTCACAGAACTGTACATAAGTCATGTGTACATAAGAACTGTACATAACTGGTCACAGAACTATACATAAGTTTTTATTTGCTGTAAGTCAGATCACTTTTTCCTATGCTGTGTGTTGCTTCATGTCATGTTATGCTGCAAGAGGAATGTCTATTCTCTATGTATATATGCAAATAGACTAAGTTGTTGGTTTTACTCTCTCAGTGTCATACAGTAGTGTCATAAGTATCTCTGCTAACCAATATCCCTTTACTCTGCTGATGTTATGAGAATACACATTATAATCAAAATTCTCAACAAGACTAGGACTCTGGAGGACAGGGTTAGAATCCCAACTCAGCCATGGAAACTGACTGGGGGAATGGAACTGGTAAAACCATCCCATAAATATCTCACTTACCTTATCTTGAAAGTTCTATTAGGGTTGCTATAAGCTGGCTATGACTTGACAGTACAGAACACACACAAACACAAGCACACACACAAAATACAATTTTGGTGAATATTGTTTGCTTTAATGGACCATTATCCTTCTTATTTTCTAGGCGGCAGCTTTGAATGAACCAAGTAGAGGGGCAGCACACGAAAATCAGGATAAAAAGAACCAGTCTTCTGATAACCATTCCATGGATGAAGCTACAAAAGTAAGTTCCCTGGCTGTATTCTTTATAGGCTTGATGATGTAACAAGGTAGGAAAAGAATAATTTCGGAGTACTGCCAACTGCGCAGGCTCTTTGAGGTGATGAGTCTTGTTCAGGTCTAGGCTTGGAAATGAGGAAAAGGTCATCAGGAAAACTAGAAATGGACACACACATCCACACTCCAAAAATATGGGGCAGAATTTATAGGGCTGGTGATGGAATGGTATAAAATCATCTGCAATGTGGAGAAAATGTGGACAGAGATCTTCCTCTCTTTTCCATTTTAGCTGGAATGCAGAGCCATTCAGTGAAATTTATTGCCAATAAATCTAGGACTTTTGCACCCAACGCGTAATCCATTAATTTTTGTTGCAGCAAATATAACACCTAGCAGTTAATTAATTAGCCATTAATAAGATTAATTAGAAGTAATAAATACTGTTTTATACTGCTTGGTTCCAGAAATTGTTCTGGCAGGCATGGGTTTTGATGGCTTTCAAAGGGGATTAGACAAATTTCATGGATTTCCTTTCATTATCCATGTCCCACTTTACACATTTTGAAACTCCAGAAAGCATACACTGCTTCTCAAATAGTTTCCGCTTAGCTCTGGCAAGGGAACATGTCTGGAATGTTCTCTGTTTCCAGAATTAATCCCTGCACTCAGGACTAGAAACTTGTAGAACCATCAGAAGAGGTGGTGATAATGGCAGGCCACTAGATTAGTGAAAAATTGGAGAAGAGGAAGCTGGGGCTTCTGCAGACTGATAGGAGAGCCCTGTGACACAGTGGTTAAACTTCAGTATTGCAGTCAAGACTCTGCTCACGATCGGTGTTCAATCCTGACGGATTCAGATAGCTGACTCATGCTTGACTCAGACTTCCATCCATTTGCGGTTGGTAAAATGTGCACCCAATTTGCTGGGGGGAAAATGTTGTGTGCATAATTATGTTGTAAACCATCCAGAGAATGCTGTAGCACTATGGGGACTATATAAGCTGAAACAACAACAAAAAGGGTTGATCTGTCGATCGTAATAAAGGATGTGTGTATGGGTGCTGCACCCCAAATTTTTGTTGGAAAAGGAACAACTGCGGCTTCTGTTATGAACCACTTATGGAGAGAACAAGCTATAAGCCCTTTCTTAATAGAATTCTTCAAGGTACAGGGACTCTTGTCAGATTAAATGTTGGCGCCCCTTGGTGAAAACATTAATTTACAAGGCAGTATTATTTTGCAGTTGCTCTTTTCGTTTTCTTCCAGCAGCAAATTATGACTTAGTTTCCAGGTAACTGGAACAGAAGACTGAATGCTTTTGGGAAGCTAGATTAGTTTTGTATTGACAAAGTAATGATAGTTGTAGCTGCGTGCAGCTCAACACCGAAGGGGAACGGAGAAATGTCTTAACATTGTTAATTTTCTTTGTTTCTTTGTTACAGTTCTCCTTTGTAATAAATAATAGCGTTCCAACTGGCTGGGACAAAGTTAAGAGTGTCATGGTTTCCATTATGATAAATCGAGCAACATTTTTGCAGGTTTAAAATTTAGTGGTGACAATATTCTTAGTTTTTGCCTACGAGTGTAAATGGTTATGGAAGCTTTTCAGATCCCGATTGTTTCACTCCCCCCGCAGCTGCCCTTAAAGAAAAAGAGAAAAAAATTGTGGATTACCCCTTTCAACATTCTCAAGTTGGAAATTAAAAAGGGAATAAAACTGAAGCTGATTGGGGTTGGAATGGTTCTTAGGTTTCTGAAATGTCTATACCACCCACCTACCCTTTTTAAAACAATACTACTCTGGAAAAGGTAAGTTGTTATTTTTCCTTTCAAGCCAACATAAACGTGCACAAGCATAAAAGATAATCATCTTGGCATTCAACACTTTCACAATGCAGAGGGAAATATTGTCGAAAAGCAAGCAATGAGGCAACCCCTGCATGACTTGTAGAAAGCTAGCATGTCAAGAAAATAGTCTGCAGAAAGCTAGAATATTAAACATCACAAATAACTTCCTGAAAGTATGAGCCGTTTGCTAATGGAATGAACTGCCTCAGGAGGTGTCTTCTAAACAAAGACTGTGTTCAAGTTTTTTCAGCTTTGCATATTGCCTTAGTAGGTTTGGCTGGAAGGGACCTTTCTGGGCTGAGGTGATGGTCAATCTATCCAGCAGTAGCTAAGCGTTCCTTTCCTACCTCTATATTCAAAGAGGAGCCCCACTTATCTGCTGTGTCTGCTTCCATTTCCCTCTTTTTAGTCTGTTGGAATAAGTGTGTTTGTTTGTTAGATTGCTGTTGATCTATTCATGACTGTAAGTAATGAAACATTTTTATTCTATTTATTTCTGCTAATGTCTCAGTGAGTTATTGAGACTGCAAGTGCCAGTTAATGAGAAAGTTATTCTCTTCTGATGAAGCTATTTTCTGTGCATCTCTGTACTTCTGCTGTGTAACAAAAAAAAATTAACCAGAAATTCAAAACTCTGCAACAGATTGGATTGTCATCCATCATGGATGCTTTATCTATGAATTTCTAAGTTAAGCTCAGGGCTGGAGACAGAGAGCTTTCAGGTCCTTTCCAGATTTTACAGTTCTATATTTTTGTGATTCTATATGAAGAATGAAAAGTGTAATAGCCTCATTTCCCCCCTGACCTGCTGGTTAGAAGTGCAGACATTCCTTGCAATAACCGGATCTTAGAATCATAGAAAAGTGAAGTTGGAAGGGGCCTTCAAGGCCAACAAGTCCAACCCCCCTGCTCAACGCAGGAATACAATTAAAGCATTCAGAGATTTCATTTTTCAGTGACTACTGATATTCTTGTGATACTCAGTGTATGGATAGAGTGATGGACTAGGACTCAGGAAATCTGGGTCCAGATACCTGTTTGGTTGTAGAAATACACTGTGTATGTGTGTGGGTAACAGATAAAACCACTCCTTAAACATCTCACATAACATTTACTTCCTTAATTTTAATTTCTGACTCTTTTATTTCAGCTCTAACCTCTGCCCTTTTGATAAACTATTTAGAACTTTAAGCTAGGCAACTTTTCCGTCGTGTCATAAAGAGGGGATTTGTTCACTTTTTACAGGGTTTCTAAGAAAAAAAAACTGAAATATTTGAATATTTCATATTCAGAAATAAATTGGATTGAGTTCAGTGGAGTTCATGTAGGAACTCAACACCTCAATCGTATTTTATTTTGTACCTTTCCAGTTATTACAACTAGAGCTGTCTTCTTTGTATTGAGGATCTTCTGCCCTGGGCAATAAAAATATCTGAGACTTTGTTCCTGAACCCATTTTGTTGCAGACAGACATTTGCACAGTGCAGTTTTTCCTATAAGCAACCCATGCTCTGAAAATATATACTCTATAGATTTGAAATATGCATGTAAAGCCTATAGCCCCATAGATCCCAGGGAGTATTACATAAAGAATAATCAGTTGTCTGGCATCTCCAACTCCTTCTGTACAACAGTGTCTTTACTCGCAATCTAAACTCTTACGTATTAGTGCAAACTTGCAATCTAAACTCATGTGTATGAGTGTAGGAGGCAAGAGAACATTGCTTGGAAAGATGTAGAATGACATTGTTGAGGACTAGGTGCCACCAGTAGAAAGGTCCTGTGTTGTATTTCCATCTGCAAAATATCAGGCAGCAGAGAAATAGATTTCGGGGCTGGTCTGGGCTCCAAGGATGATAAAATTGTGCTATGTATCTTAGAAAGGATCCTTAAAATTTTCCTGGCACCAGACAGACTGTGCATGTGACAGAAACAGACACAGAGAGACATGGGTAGGGGGGGATTAAATAAGAAAAATTGTGTATCAGAATTTGGTACGCTCTCCTCCTACCTGAAAGAGAGTATGGCTTAATAAGAAGCTGACAGCACATACCAGGATCCAAGTCTATAGAACTTGTGTCTTGAGTATACTCCTGTATTGCAGTGAGTCCTTGACCCTTTGTGCACGACAGGAGAGGAAGCTGAACACGTTCCATATGCATTGTCTCCGAAGTATTTTTGGCATCACCTGGCAGGACAAAGTTCCAAATACAGTAGTCCTGGAATGAGCTGGAATTTTTAGCGTGTATAAATTACTGAAACAGCAATATCTGTGTTGGCTCGGGCATGTCATGAGAATGGCTGACGGTCAGATTCCAAAAAATCTCCTGTATGGAGAATGAGTGCAGGGAAAGCGCCCCAGAGGGAGACCACAGCTGCAATACAAGGAGATCTGCAAGCGGGATCTGAAGGCCTTAGGAATGGACCTCAACAGATGGGAAACCTTGACATCTGAGCATTCAGCCTGGAGGCAGGCATTGCATCACGGCCTCTCCCAATTTGAAGAGACCCTTGTCCAGCAGGCCGAGGCAAAGAGGCAGTCACGAAAGCAGCCAAATCAGGGAGCTGGACAGGGGACAGATTGTATTTGTCTTCAGTGTGGAAGGGATGGTCACTCTCGAATTGGCCTTCTCAGCCTCACTAGATGCTGTTCCAAGTCCTCCATATAGAACATGTTACCGTAGTCCCTCGAGACTGAAGGATGCCTAATCTAATCTCCTACCTTCTTTTTTTTTCTTGCTCTTTCAAATTTATCCTCTCCCAGACAGAGATCTCAGACCAAAAGATAATCTGTTTAGGGGAATGGGTGAAGTGGTGACACTGAAAAGTTGAAATGATAGATATGAGAGAGGATTCATAATTTATCTTTCCTGGGTCTCCCTCTTTTTAAATCTTCCCCATATCCTGATCATCTTGTCAAAGGTGCCATGGGGAAAATACATTTGCTAAAAGAAAGTCTAGTTTGGTCAAGTATTGGATTGATTAGTCTGCTTTGTTTAGGAAAAAAGTGTATTCCCACTTTTTTTAAAAAAGGCTTCTGAAATATCATAAATCTACATAATATATAATATTTTAAAACTAATAAAAGGGTTCGAATATGCAAAATCATTTTTGGTCAGAATTCTTTCAGTGTTCATATAAGGTTTGCATAAATCCCCATGGCTAGCTACAGATAATTGATGAAATCCATGGTGGATTTTATATGTGCATTTGGGCACACAACTGAGATACAGCTAAGCATGCCATGAGTTAGGGACAATTGGTCATAGCGTATTATGCAAACCTAACACAAAGACCAGTAGGATTGTGAATTTCATGTATTAAAACCCAGAGCAGGATAGAATAATTCTGCATTACAGTACATCTTAGTGCCAGATGTGTTATCTCCCAGCCATGTAGGTCAACTCCGGGGTGTGGGATGCCCTATGGGCGTTCTGAGGGGGACAGCATTACAGCTGGAGAAACAGATGGAAAGTGATTAAATTTCTCAGTTCTGATCCTTTTAGAGAATGGCAGAAATTAAGAGCTTGCCTACTCTGGCATATAGTTATGATATATGACTACCTGATAGGACTGTTTGGCACAAGAAAAAAGACCTCATAATTGTTGTGGGTTTTTCGGGCTCTTTGGCCGTGTTCTGAAGGTTGTTCTTCCTGAGGTTTCTCCAGTCTCTGTGGCCGGCATCTTCAGAGGACAGCACTTCTGTGGCCGGCATCTTCAGAGGACAGAGTGCTGTCCTCTGAAGATGCTGGCCACAGAGACTGGCGAAACGTTAGGAAGAACAACCTTCAGAACATGGCCAAAGAGCCCGAAAAACCCACAACAGCCGTCAAAAAAGACTTCCACCGTTTGTGTTTCTACTTAAAATGACCCATCCTTCCCTTTTAAGAGCTGGCCCATATCCTTCTGATGTGGGGCTAGGGCATGCAATCTTTTTGGGAAGATTCCTTGAGATGCAAAATAGCTCTTTGTTCTGCCTTCATGGATTGAAACTAAGAATTAAAATAGATTGTGCTGAAAATAAGGACCTTTTTAGCCACCAGCCGGATCACACCAAGTTTGATTTTCCAGACCTTCTGATTTGCATCACTTACCGAGAGAACTATTTGTCAGTTCATTTTTAAACGTGAGGCTTCTTGCATGTTAATGATGCGCTATTAGAAAAACAGCTCCTTGCTTTATAACGTTGGGTAGCTATTTAAAATGTATGCATGGTGCTTTTTAAATAAGGCCATCAGCTTCCTTTTAGTGGGGAAACGGATAGAAATTAAAATGAAATCTGGAGAGCATCGGGTTGCTTCAGAAGGGATAACTACATTGGAAAGAAATGAGGCCTTATAAGCACCTTGTATATATATATTTATTGCTTTGCAGTTTCAGTTTTCTGTCCAGCTATAGGAACTAGTGCAGTGTGCATAATTCAACTGCCACTAATTGCTTTTGTACCAAAAGGAAATAAAGGAAAAGCAGCTGAATCATTATAGGCCATAATAGTTATATAAAACATAAGGTGGTTGATAACAGGTGATCTATAAAAGAAATATCTAATTGTATTGGGCTATTTTCCAAGCAGAAAACTGTGAATAGTGAAACCTGACCCACTATTTGCAGAAAATGGTCGTTCTGGGGGGTAAATTGAAGGTTTTAATGTGAACTTTCATGGACAAGTCCACTTCGTCAGACATAAAAGAGATGGCAAATCTTTACACATGGCATCAAAATACAGATAATCAAAATACAGAGGCCACGTTTGGTTTGTAAAAAAGTCAGTGGGAGTTTAACATTCTGGTGATAGCATCTTTGATATGCAGGTATTTCATTGAAGTTTGGCGCATTTTGGGGTGTGCCCACCCCCCTGAAAATTTGCCCATTTCTTGCCCATAATTGACACCTTTGTTTGTCCCAAATGGCTTTTTGGTTGGGGATGTAAAATTCCAGTCTTCCCCTCCTTGCCTACAAACGCAAAGAGTTTCTTGTGAGGATGAAAAGGAAATTTCTGGCATTTCAGAAAGAGTACTTGCATTGAAGAGAATAATGCTTTGTGGCCAAATCACCCATTTTTGTCTGGAATTGTGGAACTCACAGAATTCGTGCTGTTTGATGAGTTGTGCGAATTGCTCCAGACCAGGAATATTGCTGCCTTATGGGAGAACTTGAGGCATTGTGTGTGTTAATGGCATCTTTGGTGACAATCCTCTAGTAGTTCTTTGCATGCTGTGGGGTGTGTGTGTGTGTGTGTGTGTGTGTGTGTGTGTGTGTGTGTGTTACTCGTATGCCTCTCAAAAGGAGAAAAGAGATATTTTTGTGCCCATTCCTAACCCATAACAACCAGCATAGCTTTGAGTTTAGAATGTGCTTTCCAGCTTCTATGAGACATCAAGTCAAATGCATCCTCAAAAAGCGAAGATTTTTTCCCCTGTAGAACTTTTGCCATCATTATATACAAACTGATATAACAACTCTAATTGATTATGTGCTGGGAATTGACTAGCATTCCTCCAGTTGGCTGGTAGCCTAACTGCTGTTGATTATATGATTGTTCACAAACGTTAACATGGCTTCTTTCCTAATTCCCATTGATGAATATGTTTAACTGAAAGGGGTTAGAGCAAGAGGACAGATCTGGCTGTGTTTTGATCTCTTTTGATGTACTTTTCACTTTTACAGTGGATGCAACTCTACCTGAAAGGACTATGATTTCTTTTCTGGGTTTTTGCATGTCCATAATTTTTGAATGTGAAATGCTGCATTCATATACTGCTTTCATAGACTTACTTTGATACTCTTTTCTTGAAAGGTTAAATACGATGTTTTCTATTACTGGTTCCTCACAGAGCTGTCCTGCCACTTAAAAACAACAACTAGCTAGACTGAAATAATAAAAACGGCATGAAATGTCTTCAGTACAACTCAGCCCAGTCTTAATGCTAAGAAAAGTCAGGTTAAAGCACGGATGGGCAACAGTGGAGATATGCAGATTACGGGGGGCATTTTTGTACCACCTAGCATGCCTATGTCCTCCAGAGATCCCACATCTCAAAAATAATAATTAAAAAACCCTGGAGAAGTCTCCTTATATCCTCTTGGGGTTGATTTCGTAATGTTCTGAGATCACTATCAGCTGCTTTCCTCCATAGAGAATGTCCATACTGAAAAATGTGGGTCACTAGAAGTTATAAGGGACCTTTTTCATATAACTCGTGCTATTTTTTTAAGTGAAATCCTCAAAAGGCATAAGAAACCATTGTAGCCATCTTTAAAAGTATATAACCACTGTGTTAATCGTTATTAATCAGAATTATAATCCTAACCATAATCATAATCATTATAACTGGAGTTATTCCAAAATTGTTGGTTACAAATTTAATACAGTTGCCAGTGGCTGCTGGTTTATTTCCTGGAATTTAAAAACCAGCAATTTGCAAAGATGCCATCTCAACCCAGAGTTTCTTAGTACCTGACTCCTAATTTACAAGCTTGACCCCTTGATCTATCACCATTCATTAGTAATGCTGAGGAATAAGAAACAGAATTTAACAACAACAACAACAACAAGTTAAAGATGCAAATTAGCCTTTTTCACCACTACTATTCTCATTTAGTCTTACCCTCAGGGGAGTGTAATGCTGATTTTTTGTTTGTTTGTTTGTTTGAACGGTTTGGAAGTTTATGTTTCTGTGACAGACCTCTTTGTTTGACTGCACCAATGCACTCAGCAAATGTACAAATATTTACCGTTTTTAGCTTTTAAATGTTGTCTTTCAATGATGCAAGCTGCCTTGGGTCCTTTTTTAAACGTGGGGTAAAAATATTTCAAATAAATAGATAGAATAAAGATTAAAGACTTCCTGAGACAAAGGGAGTCTTGAGATGTCGGGAGGGCGGGGACTGAAATTTTTAAATTTCTGTAAAACGTCTGTGGCTGATGAGACCCATACATAGTGCAGATTATATCACGAGATTCCAACCTCTAAGATTATCATGTTACCAACTGCATTTGGCTATTTTGAAAAGTCACTGAGGACAAATGAAACCTCTGAAACAGGCCATTTCCTGTTAAGTCTCTCTCTCTCCCCCCGCCCCCCCATTGGCAATGTGATAACTTCAGGGTTTCCAGGATTGAAAAAAAGAGGATCTTTCTTTTTAAAAACGGAGCTGAAACAATTGGAGATGTATTTTAAAAGTGGTAAAGTAACTGAGTAAAAATCACTATGTTTGTGTGTGTGTGTGTGTGTGTGTGTGTGTGTGTGTGTAGAGCGGGAGTGAAATCCACACAGAGGGTGGGGGACAGTCTGTCACTCCAGAGTACATGGATGTTACCCTTTTCACACACCCTCCAAAGCTAAAGGAATGGGGTCAAGTTTGCAGTGTGTGTGTGTGTGTGTGTGTGTGTGTGTGTGTGTGTGTGTGTGTGTGTGTGTGTGTGTGTGTGTGTGTGTGTGTGTGTGTGTGTGTCACAAAATAGACCCAGTGTTCTCTCTTTCTTCTTTTTGCTCTTTTCTTAGGGAATGTCTGCTTATGGAAAGGCAGAGAGTACTGTTTACAGCTTACTGAAAACCTGGCCCAACTTCCAAGTATGATCTGTTCCTTCCACGAAATTTTGAAGGGGTTTTCTGATTGGTGGTTACCGAGTTGGTCAGAGAGAGAGAAAACTTAAAACAGCCTAATGATATATAATTTCTGCCGACGTGGTTGAGTAGAAATTGCAAGGGTATGTAGAAAATGGGGAAGAGAGCTGTGAACCATCCGGTTCAAGACAGACCGAGAAAGGAGCTTAGGAAGTGGCCTTATGCACACACATGTACACACACAACACACACACACACACACACACACACACACACACACACACACACACACACACACACACACACGATATTGCACTGCTGTTAAGTCCCATTGGTTTCAATGGCAAAAAAAGTTTATCTTTTCTACTAAAATCATCCTTGCTATTTATTTCTGCATCTTTGCCGCTGGATGAGAGAGAGAGAGCAAGCTGCACTGACAGCAAAAGAGGCATGAACGATAGAGACATGTAGGTGACACTTATGTCCCACCTGTGGCCCACCTGTCTGCTGCCCGACAGCAATAGTAATACCGATGCCACCGGCAATCCAACCTGTCGAAAATCCATCCACTTCGTTCTGGATGGTATAATGTTCTGGCGCTCCAGCTGGCTGGAGATCTCTGTGAGTTAGATATCTGGCTGCGGAAACGGAGGTTGGTAGTTCAATTCCCAACTGGGCTTCCAGGGAGAAGAGCCAGCCTATGTGGCCTTGGGCAAACTGCCCACAGTCCCAGGGCACCCTCAGAGGAATGGGAATGAGAAAAGACCGCTGAAAAGGTTTGCCATTGATGATGATTGTTAATGTAGTGGTGGGAAGCATGCTACAAGCAGGCCACAAGTAGCTAGCTACATATGCTACATAGGGCTCTTTTGTATGCCACAAAAGGCTTTTCAACTCCCAGTGTCCTCTCCCCCCCGTTTTTGGAGGGAATCATCTCTCTACAACCCTCCAGAGAATGCAGTTCTCTTCCTTAATGCTCTTTTATGTGATATTTTTCCCAGTATGTGTGCCCCTCCTCTCTTCTAGAAGGCTGCCAACTCCAAGCTTAGGGGACCAGCTGTCCTCAAAGCCAAGCATAAAACATTATATGTTAAAAGGAACTCACTGAGCTACCCGTTAGCCCTTGGCAGACAAGTTGCTCATATCCTTACAGCAATTACAAACAGTTGTGTAATTAGTGCCCCCCTGGCAGAATAACACGCTCTGGTTCCCTCTAGTGGTCAGTTCTGATGTTGCACCATGGAATTATTTTTAAAAGACAACAGCAAAGAATACGTCCTTTGCCTCTTAAGATTGATAAGAGAATGGTATAAAAACTTGAAGAAAAAATCCTGTCAAATGCCACTGGAATGCCTTTAAAAAGTAACTTTTGAAAACGGGTGTTACGACATCTAAGTAATTTAGGTGTTACTTGTTAAAAAGCCACTTCGGCAGCTACTCCTTAAGATGCTTGTGGCTCCAAATTAAATACTTTCTTCCAATTGGTTTTAAATGTTTCAACCTGTTTCAAATGAATGAGATCCGTGGATTTATTTACTGTTCTAAAAGCTCCACTCATTTTGAAGTGGGTTCTTCTCATTTAGCTGCAGAGATCTTGACAGCGGCAACAGCAAATGGATTGGGCTAACATGACCCCATAATTTTTCCTTCTATCCGAACCCACACTATTAAGAGCCTCTCTGATGTTTCATGGCCAACTCACGTGTGAGACATGAACAAGATCCTTTCCCTCCCACGACTTCCTTTCCTCCACTCTCTTGTCTTAAATGACAATGTCATCAATCCATTGTATCGCTGAAGGACCTGGGTGATAGCCTAGAAGCGCAGCGCAGCCATTGTGTTGCCATACTCTGAGGACTTTAGAATGTCAATTGAGATCTCTCTGCCACCTTTCCCTCCTCTGCGAATCCCAGTAGAAACTCTCCAGGATGTGAACCAAGCCGAGAGCTTTATCTGGCTGAATCATTTCTAAGTAGGAGCCAGCCTTTGTTCTCTTGAAAAGAAAATGATGGAACATGATGAACAAGTCAATGCAAGATGAAAACAATGCCAAAATACTAAGCAAAAGGTCTGTGCAAGGAACGTTATTCTTCAAAACCTATCAGGAACCAGTTGGGGCACACAACCACAAAGACTAACAAATACAGCCTTAGCTACTCTGCAAGGAAATATACCAGCCTAGTTCAGCCCATGCAAAACAGATAGACTCAATGAAAACTGTAGAATCACTGCTGGATGTCTGAAGCCAAACCCTGTTGGTAAAAGCAGTGGCCAAGCAGACATTGTACCTAGTGACATACAGAGAGAGGAAGCAGCTAGAGATGGGCATGAACCAGAAAAATGATGGTTCCTCATGGTCCATGGCTTGTTGTTGTTGTTTAGTCATTTAGTTGTGTCCAACTCTTCGTGACCCCATGGACCAGAGCACGCCAGGCCCTTCTGTCTTCCGCTGCCTCCCGGAGTTGGGTCAAATTCATGTTGGTGGCTTCGATGACACTGTCCAACCATCTCGTCCTCTGTTATCCCCTTCTCCTCTTGCCTTCACAATTTTCCAACATCAGGGTCTTTTCCAGGGAGTCTTCTCTTCTTATGAGATGGTCAAAGTACTGGAGCCTCAGCTTCAGGATCTGTCCTTCGAGTGAAATCACCATGAACCCACAGAAAAATGAACTGGTTCATGATTTGTTTTTTTCCTGTTTGTGTTGGGGGTGGTGGTCCACCTGCTCCTGCTGACTCCACCTCTGCTGCAGGGTACATGCTCAGAGGCAGTAGCAGGCTTCTTGCAAGGAAGCTGAGGCTGCTGCCTTTGAGGATGACCGCCGCAGCTGTGGAGGCAGGAGCACAGAGGCGGAGGTAACAGGGGCAATGGGAAGGGGGTGGGAGGACATCCCCTTTCGCCGAAACAAATGGAACGCCAAAGTTCAGCATTTTGTTTTGCTGAAGCAAAACAGGATCCCCCAAACCATAAACCAGTCCAGATGTGTTTGATCTTTGTTTCATGGTTTGTTTTGTGCCCATCTCTAGTAGCAGCTCATCGTGAAAGACTCAAAGCATCTGGCACCTACATCCTGCCCATCATAGATTAAAATGGAGGAGACATTTTTGCACATCATCTGTGAATCTTGAAGGAACACTGGAGATTGGAAGTAAAGAAAAGAAACATCTTAAAACGGATGGAACCCCAGGGAAGTCTAGCTCCTGGCCACATGGGACAGTTGGGTTACTTGGAAATCATTTAATAGGCTGGGATTGGCAGAGCCAGCGAACATACGAAAATGAGGCTTTTGCACCCATCCAGACCTTGGTGAGTGCAGAGAAAAAAGCAAGCCTTGTCAGACCCACATCAAAGCATTCTGTGCCCTAAAGTTTCCCCCTCCCCCTGCCTATGGGAAATAGGTCCTCTTCTCTTACTGGGTGGATTATACCAGCTGTGCTTCACAACAAATGGGGCAGAGAGGTGAACAAAAGAGAAAACAGGATCATAAGCTCATGGGTCCATCTCAGTCAGTATTATTTTACACTGTCTGCCAACAGCTTAGGGTAGCTTTGACTCTGGATTGGTGAGGACAGTACTTTGGGTTTTGGCCTGAACCTTACAGAAGCTGTCTAAAGTGCTGTAAAGTTCAGAGTAAAACCCTAAGTGGATTCCCTACCCCATGAACCTGGAATCGTCAGCCAGCCCTGGAACAGCCTGCTAGAATTACAGGTGAGCCCTTCTTCAATGCACTAGAGATTGAACTGAGTACTTTCTGTATGCAGAGCATAGGCAGAAAGACCAAGCAGGACTGTGGTTCAAGAGTTGTTGTGGCGGCTTTCTAAAGAGACATTTCTCCAGCATTGTCCACTGTCCTGGTACCTGTGTGGTTATTTCCAGTGCTGATGCTTCTTGTACAGATATCCTCTGCAAAATTTATACTTCTAGTAATTTGTGTGTGAGAGTGTGTGTGTGTGAGAGAGAGCTGGGGGGACAGAGAGAGCGAGAGTGAGAGCGAGCGAGTGAGCGAGAGAGCAATAGTTTTTGTTCCCTGAGGTTTCAAAGTTATCCAGATTCCTACAGTTTTTTTCCCCTCATGAGATTCTTTTTCTTTTTTTACAGTTCCATGTGCATAAGCCATTAAAAGTCTGTGGGTAGAGTTCTCTTGTTTGCTTTCTTTATTGCTGTCTGGAAGTATCTCGGATGCTATGGATTTTTTACACAATTGCTTTAGATCCCTGGTAGCCAAAATAGGCTCTTAGCAAAAGTAATGGCGTGTGGTGGTCTCCACCGTCTGCCTCTGGAGATACCGCAACAATATTGGGGTTGTAACCTGAATAATTTACAGAAAGAGGATGACTTTTTAAACATCCCCTTCTAGAGACAGAGCTCAACCGGAATGAAAACATCAGATTCAAGGGGAAAAAGGGAAGTAGGGAATGAGTTCTATATTATGTGAAAAACCTGGATTGTGGTCTACGGAAGCCTAGACAGTTCCTCTTCTCATGATCTTCAAATGATTTGTGGGCATTGCTTTCCCTCATTCTTCAGGCAGGATTTCCACAGTTCCATAGTTTGACAGCTTCTCTCTTTCTTCATAACTAGGGAGAGTTTTCCTAATTCAGAAGAGGGATCTTTCTTTCTTTCTTTCTTTCTTTCTTTCTTTCTTTCTTTCTTTCTTTCTTTCTTTCTTTCTTTCTTTCTTTCTTTCTTTCTTTCTTTCTTTCTTTCTTTCTTTCTTTCTTTCTTTCTTTCTTTCTTTCTTTCTTTCCTTCCTTCCTTCCTTCCTTCCTTCCTTCCTTCCTTCCTTCCTTCCTTCCTTCCTTCCTTCCTTCCTTCCTTCCTTCCTTCCTTCCTTCCTTCCTTCCTTCCTTCCTTCCTTCCTTCCTTCCTTCTTTCTTTCTTTCTTTCTTTCTTTCTTTCTTTCTTTCTTTCTTTCTTTCTTTCTCAGCATGCATCATGTATGGCTGCTCAAAGACAAACTGCACAACAGCATGGCTACAAAAAAGGTGTGTATTAAAGGTTTGTGGAGGTGGACTGAAACTGGAGGGGAGGAGGGAACTTGGTGATTTTAATATAGCAATACTTCTTACGAAAGTGTGATAAACTCAGATTGAAGTGATGGACGTCACAATCCTACACATGCAGATGGAGAGTAAGTCCCTTTGAATTCCATGAATCTGACTTCTTGATAGACACGCAGTGCTGTCCATCATCAGCATGATTGTAATCTTAGAACTGCAAAGCTGGGAAGGGACTCTAGAAAATTGCAACTTTATGCGTTCTACTTGAGAGTAAGTCCTACTAAATTTCAAGTAATAGTCTATATGGGGAAAACAGCAAGGAAAAAGAAAAGGTGTTTTTGCTGTTTATTCTGGAAAAGAGATTAATTTTTTGATAGAAAGTTATTGCTTGTGTTGTTCTAAAAGGACTGCATAAATAGAAATATCCATTGTACTTTCTTTAGTTTTTATATTAGGCAAATGGTAGCATGCAGAAAATAAGAGAGATGAAATAGTTTGAATTTCTGTTTAAAAAGTTAAACTCCTGTTCATGGCATAGAATAGGCAAATTTGTGAATAACACACAATTTATTTATTTTATTTATTTTTATTTTATTTACAATATTTTTTAGCCGCACCATTGCCAGGGACAAAAGGAGAGCAGATGATTATCACAATTTATTTATTTTATTTATTTTTATTTTATTTACAATATTTTTTAGCCGCACCATTGCCAGGGACAAAAGGAGAGCAGATGATTATCAAATTAACCAGGTTTCAGGTTTCTTCTTTTAAGTGCTTGGATTTGGTTCCCAAAAGAAAAGGGACCATGCAGTCATGCAGGGTCTACTCAGAGGTACATCCCATGGAATTCTATGAGATTGACTCCCAGGTAAATTACGTGTTTTGCAGGTGGGCAGGTTGATATGATTTTATTAATGTTTTCTTTAGCTGGCTGTGATTTACTCTGGTTTTATTCTTTTAAAAAGTTTGTCACCTTGAGCATTATCTTATAGTGGAAAGGCAGGGTATGGATGTAAAAAGGAAGTAAGTAAGCAAAGGGTTGTGTGGGACTCTTTGGGATCCTCTGGAACTGATTGGATGCTGCACTCTGCCCATGTCTGGAACAGCTGCTGTAGTTGCCACTAAATTGTTATGATGGCGCCACTAGTCCAGGCCACTGCTGGGGTTGTATAGTGGTGCCTTGCTAGACAGTTACCCCGCATAACAGTTTTTCACTAGACATTGACTTTTTTGCGATCATTGTAGCAATTCGCAAAACAGTGATTCCTATGGGGGAAATTTCGCTGGACAATGTTTGGTCCCTGCTTCGCAAACCGATTTTCACTAGACAATGATTTTGACAGCTCCCTCCCTGCTTGCAAAGCGGGTATTTTCGGGACCTAAGCTTTGCAAGACAGTTATTTAAACAGCTGATCAGCGCTTCACAAAGTGGCTTTCCTATGGCCGATCTTCACTAGACAATGACGATTCTTCCCCATTGGAATGCATTAAACAGGTTTCAATGCATTCCAATAGGGAAATGCTTTTCGCTAGACAATGATTTCGCTAAACAGCGATTTCAGTGGAACAGATTAGCATTGTCTAGCGAGGCACCACTCTAGTTGAAATACAGTAGCAGTTTTGGTACTTTTATAGCTTACATGGTGTGGATGTGTCCTCCCATACCATAGAATGCTATGCGATGGTGGAGCAGTGTCGCACACAGGGTTTCCTGTCTGGAGAAAGGAAGCAAACTAAAGCCAATTTAGTTTGGGCACTAGTGGCAGTATAAGAATGACATTTATATCTGTGTTCAGGAGGCTTAACAAAAGAAATGTGTTTTGGGAATATAGGAGGCATAGGTTTTTCCCCCTCCGTTTTAGTAGCACGTGTGACATAACACTCGTGGGGCACAAAAAAAATACCCTGGTAGGCATAATTTAACTTGTTACATTATCCTTTAACTTGTGTGTCTATACACAAACATGCTCAGACAGTGTAGCAGATGGCAGATTTATTCCAACTTTTTATTGCATTTCCTTACACTTGCTGATCACATGAACACTCAAAAGTTATTTGTTTCATATCCATTTAGCTCTGAACAAAGAAACCCTAAATATATTGGGGGACAGGAATTTTCCTGGCAAGGAGCCACCACTTTCTAAGCCCTGTTAGTTTGCTGTGGCCAGACTGAGAGATGTGATACATGCCCTTTTTCTTTTTTTTTCTTTTCTTCTCAAACTGGCATCTTTGCAAACTGGGACCCTTCAAGGGGCAAATGCTGCCTCTTCAGAGTAAGGATCTATTCCTATTCATGCTGCTATTAGGAAGTGTGTGAAGGCACTTCTCTTCACAAGGCTTTTTAAACTGTTCTACTGAATGTGGCACTTATTTTAATGGCTTTTAATTATTTTGATTATTATAATGATGGATCTGTTTTATTTTTAATATTTAATCTGGTTCTTTGTTTTAATAATGTTTGCTACAGCTAGAATTGTGTTAATTACTCTCTGCCTTTAATTTCTCTAATGAGAACTAAAGGCAGGTAAGAGTTGCCCAGGAGCATGGCCAGTGCCCAGAAAATGCTCCTCGTCTAGAGAAGAACGGGATCAGGGGTGGACAGGAGGAGAGAGGCAATTAAATACCATAAATAAAAAGTATGTTGAAACCCTTCCTTCCTTCCTTCCTTCCTTCCTTCCTTCCTGCTGGTCCCAGTTAGTAACTTGTCTTCAGAGCTTAGAAAGCTATTTTTAGATATAATACATAGTAGCTGGAAAGCTCAGTGAGTTAGAGAGATTGGGAATTCAATCTTTCCCTGTGTCTCCTGGGAGATGTGCCAGGTTGTGTGGCTTGGGCAAACTGCACAGTCCCCGGGTTCCCCCAGAAGAAGGGAAATAGGAAACCACTTCTGTATATTATCTGCCTAGAAAACCCTAGAAAGGGTTGCCATAACTCAAAATTGACTTGATGGCTCATTATTTCTTCTTCTTCTTCTTCTTCTTCTTCTTCTTCTTCTTCTTCTTCTTCTTCTTCTTCTTCTTCTTCTTCTATTATTATTATTATTATTATTATTATTATTATTATTATTATTATTATTATTATTATTATTATTATTATTATTATTATTATTATTATTATTATTATTATTATTATTATTATTAAATACCAGGCACAGTCAACATTATAAAAACATTGGCTGGTATTATATAACAGGTACAAGTTTTAACCAAAAACCTAAGTATCTGTTAAATATCGATTCAGTATATATGCTGTTCCTAATATTGCCATTTTTTCATAGCTCTGGTGGTGTGATTTCTGAGATCTGCAACTGCTTATAGTACTTCGTGAAATTTCTTGATATTGTTCCCAAAGCCCCAATGACTGTGGGAACCACTGAAGTGTGTTTCTTCCAGAGGCGAGATGTTTCGATTGCCAGGACTCTGTATTCTGTTAGTTTTTCCAATTCTTTATTTTCAACTCTGGCATCCCCTGGAATTACAATGCCAATGATCCAGACTTTTCTTCATTCTATTACTACTATGTCTGGTGTGTTATGTTCAAGGTCTCTGTCCGTTTGGATCCGGAAATCCCACAAGATCTTGACTTTCTCATTTTCTGATACCTTCTCTATCTGATGTTCCCATGGGGTTTTGGAGGCCAGCAAGTTATATTTTTTGCATAATGACCAGTGCACTAACTTTGCCACACTGTCATGTCTAATTTTGTAATCTGTTTGTGCAGTTTTTGGACATTCACAGATGAGGTGTGACACAGTTTACAACAACAACAACAACAACAACAACAACAACAACAACTACTACTACTACTACTACTACTACTACTACTACTACTACTATTATTATTATTATTATTATTATTATTATTATTATTATTATTATTATTATTATTATTATTATTATTATTATTATTATTATTATTATTATTATTATTATTATTATTATTATTATTATTATTATTATTATTATTTTCAAAGCCTGGAAAGTTATTTTTAATGGGTATATTTTGCAAGCTTGGAAAATTATAATTTTTAATTGGTGTAATAATATGCTAAAATCATTCATAAGGATATTAACTGGGACCTCTCATCACACAATGTCTTCCTCCTGCATCTTTTCCTTTCTCTCTTCAACTGATATCGCAGCCCAGGCCTCTTCTCCTGGAGATGGTATCATTTCTTTACACCCAACGAAATGTACCGCACAAGCACTGTCTTCAGCCAGGAACAGTGTGATACAGAATGCTTAGTTTCTCCTTGGCATAAAGAGACCATGGCTGAAAACCATATGGCATCAATGAAGCATGCTACATTTTGGCTTTCTCTTTAAAAAGGAAAAAAAAAAGCCAGCCCTTTCTTTTTCCATTCCATTTCTAACTATAAATCTGCTTTAGGGAATCTATGAGAGATTTTGGCAAGGTAAAAACAACAAACAACCTGCATCACATGCTGCAGTATTCTGGCAACATGTGTACTTCTAAATAATGAGCTTAACAACCCAGTACTACTGCTTTGGCTGTGGGCCGATTCTCCTTTGATTGATTGGCCCGGCAGTTGTGTACAGGGTGGTCATCCAGAATTTGCAAAAATTAAGGGAGTTTTTCCCCTTCTTCCCTTATAAATAAAGGTCCAGACGAGTGTGTCTGAGAGATAAAGAAAGACACAGAGAAAGAGTCTTCCTGAGAGAAATCCCTTTTAAAAAGGGTTTTACTGAAACAGCTGATGAGCATCGTGGTAGCAGAGATGATTTGCGATGCTTTCTAGTCTCTCTCTCCTCCGGTGTGTGCTCTGGCTCTCCTCTCCACTGTGAGGACGGCTTGCCTCGGAGAGCCTTTCTGATTGCGGGCTCAACAATGCAGCAATCAAAGCAGAGAAGCCACCTGGAAGTTTTGCTGGAGATGCTTTCTAGGGGGACCTCAGATGCCCGGGAGCATCTTAAGTGATGTGGAGGAGGACCTCTCATGCGGGCCCTCTTAGGAAGACTCTGAGTGGGGGGAGAGAAAAGAAAAGACAGCAGCCTCTGCTGAGAGATTCGAGGCTCCGCTCCTCTGCACGCTCTTCTTTTGATGCCTTGTGAAATCCTTCCCTTGCCCCTTTGCGGATTTGCTCGAGGATTTCCACCACGTACTCCTGTACTGCTTTTCGGGATGGACTGCCTGTGCATTGTCACGACCAAGGTAGGACCCGGGAGGCCGTTGCCTTTTGACATTCATTCCTGGCTCTTGTAATTAAAACAGAGGGAAGAGATGCTCTCGGATCTCAGGGTGCAAGATGAAGTGACAGCTAAGCCCGGCTCCGCTTTGCTTTGCTGGGGGGGATTTGCTTCCCTTTGCCTGATTGCTACACCCTCTAGTTTCTGCAGCATCCCATTCCTAAATAATGTATTAATTGCCTCTTAGCAAGAAAAGGCCTGCATTCGGTGCATGTGTGTGCATGTGTGAGACTGTGTGAGAGATCTTAGCTTTTGCTTGCATCTATTAATAACCCAGGTACTAGAGGACATTTGGAAAAGATATTACTGGGTATGCACACACCACAGTGGGTTTTTTTTAAAAAATGAGCTAACATGAGTTAGCTGCTGCTCACTGGTTTTTCCTTTTGAAACTCTGAGCGTTTCAAGCCCTTTGAGGGTTTCTTTTTCCTTCCCCCACTTTAAAAGCCAATCATAAAAAGTTTTGGAAATACTGGGATTCTGATTGGAGAATCCAAAGTTTCACTAGGTTCATATGACTTTCTTAGTGGGAGTTAGGGCAGGGGAAGGAGGTGACTACAGCATTGATTTCTCACGGGGGGGCTTCCAAAAGAGTGTGGATTAAGCGGTAGCACATCTCTGTGGAAGGCAGAATTGGTATGTGGAATTTATTGACCCATGCAGAAACGACCCACTAGCAATAAGTAAATAAAAAAGAAAGAGAAATCATGAGGGGTGGACTTGTCAACTGCAGCCACTCTTTCCATGTAGATCCTCCTCATTTAGGTGTAGTATCCTGGAGTACATAATAATAATAATAATAATAATAATAATAATAATAATAATAATAATAATAATAATAATAATAATAATAATAATAATAATAATAATAATAATAATAATAGTAAACCACATGCCATCAAGTCTGTTCTAACATATCTCAACCGACTGGAGACAGAGGATACTCAGAAGTGGTTTACCAGCCCCTTCTTCCCGGAGTGTCCTGGGACTGTGCAGCTTGCCCAAGGCTACACAGACTGGCTTTTCTCCCTGCAGTCACTATGGGGAATTGAACTGCCAACTTCTGTCTCCGCAGCTAGATACCTAAACCACTGAGCTATCCAGCCAGTTGTAGAACAACAGGGCAAGGTTAATATTTTAATGTTCTGTCTAAGCAGTCTGGAGGCATCTGGATGGGTTGTGCTTATAAGCTCAAAGATGGCATTGATCTGGTATGGTAGGGCTCCACTGTATTTTTATGATGCATGCGTGCATGCAAAAAAAGAAAAGAAAAGAAAGAAAGAAAAGAAAAAATTAAAATAAAATAAATCCTAACTTTCTAAGAGGGGGTGGGTGGGAACAAAAAGATACCACATGGCCCCTTGCAAGCAGCCCCAAACTGGCAATAAAGCAGGGTAAAGAGAGCAGAGATGAAGCGATGGAAAGAGAATGTAGGCCTGTAATTCAGAATGAGTAGATCTGTCAGTTTTATTCACTCCCAGATTCCAATTTTGCATTTTGGAGGTTTGTTTTGTAAAGTCTGATGACTGAACTTAAACGAAGTCCTCACCCATCCCTGCCACAGGAATGGGCAAATCCGCCAGATTTATTTTTTCCTACTTTTGAATGTTGCAATTTTTGGTCCATTCTGATCAGAAGTGAAACGAAATGAAATATTCACGCATCCTTCCACAGCCAGCAGAAGGAGCATTTCGATCTGAGTTGCTCAGAACAGGGAGGAGACTTCACTTGGATGCTTTGGCTCATTGTTTCTTTCTTACATACTACCAAATTGCCTCCAAATTATGATGACATGGTCATAGAATATTGAAGTTGAAAGAGGCCTTTGAGGCCATGAAGTCCAACCGTTTGCTCAATGCAGGAATACAAATGAAAACATAACTGCCAGGTGGCCGCCTAAATTCCTCTTGAATGCCTCCAGTGTTGGAGCACTCACCACCTCTCGAGGTCATTGGTTCCATTGTTGTACTGCTCTAACAATTAGAAAGTTTTTCCTGATATTCAACTAGCTTCCTGTAACCTGAGCCCATTGTTGCGTGTCCTGCACTCTGGGATGACTGAGAACAGATCCTGCCCCTCCTCTGCATGACAGCTTTTCAAGTTATTATATCACCCTTTGGTCTTCTTTTCTCAAGGCTAAACATGCCCAATTGTTTTAGTCTTTCCTCAGAAGACTTGGTTTCCAACACCCTGATCATCCTTGTTGCCCTGCTCTGAACATGCCCCAATTTGTCAGCATCCTTCTTGAATTGAGGTGTTCTAAAATGGACACAGTATTCAAGATGAGGCCTAACCTGTGCCGAATAGAGAGGAACCTTGCAGGGTTTGGAGACTATATTTCTGTTAATGCAGTCTTAAATAGCATTTCCCTTTTTTGTAGCCACGTGACACTGTTGGCTCATATTCATCTTGTGGTCCATGACGATTCTAAGATCCTTTTCGCTCTGTATGAGCAACCTCCAGAATGACCTGTCCCTCAACAGCCTTGCTCAACCCTTCTAAACAAACAGCTGTGGCTTCCTTTGTTGAGTCAATCCATCTTATATTTGGTCTTCCTCCTTCACGTCTGCCTTGGAAGATTGCATCAAATTTTAGATTGGAATTTGCTTGTGTCAGATTTTGGATTTGGAGCTGCTTGGGGTAGGGATCAGTTTCTTGTGTGCTATGCAAGTGTAACATACATCAATGACATCATCATCATCATCACCATCACCACCACCACCACCACCTGCTCTCTCCTTTGAGAGGGTTCCGATCCTTGCGGACTTCTCTGTTTCTGAAGAAGAATACTCCTGCTACCAAACAAAATTGAGCTTGCAATTCCAGAAGATGCCATAGCTGAAGACAAAGAATTGGAAGAATTAACAAAATACAGAGACCTGGTAATACGAATAACTCACTTGTGGAGGAAATACATTTCAGTGGTCCCTGTCGTCATTGAAGCATTGTGAACATTGCCGTGGAATTTTATAAAACATTGTATCAACTCCAGATCTCTGAAATAACACCATTAAAGGTAAAAAAAATAGCAATATTAGGAACAGTGTACATATTACACTGATAAATGGATACTTGGGGTTTTGGTTAAAACTTGTATCTGTTATATAATACCAGTCAAAGACTATGCCTTGTATTGATGATGATGATGATGTTCTCAAGGCAGTTAACCAAAGGAATTAATTAATTAATTAATTAATTAATTAATTAATTAATTAATTAATTAATTAATTAATTAATTCATTCATTCATTCATTCATTCATTCATTCATTAATTAATTAATTAATTAATTAATTCTCCCTATTAGCCAATGATGTTTCCCCAGCTAGATTCTCCCATAACATCCCCTATTTGGATTAGACAATAGGGTCATATTCCAACAGTCTACAAGCAGCTTCCTGGGTTTCAGCCACTGTGGCCCAGCTATTTAGATGACAGGTGTGTAAGGGCTGAGAACATACTGTGTGTGTCCAGAGTTCTGCTTACTCTTCCCTCTGCAGCAGTTTTCGCTGTGAAGGAGACAAGTCTACCTCAAAGCTATATACTGTAGTGGCTTGCCTCCTTGGCAGTAGAAACTACTGCAGCAAAAAGGAGCAAGGAGACTTCTGCCTGAGTATGCTTCTTTCCAGTGATGGTTATATAATGCACTGGCCTGAGTTCTGTGACATCCCATAATGTAAGGAGCTCTGTGGCACTGGTCCTTGGTGATGGGGGTGATGGGGGTGTCAGGCCAGGACCTCAGGTGGATGATTCCAGGAGTGCAGTTGCTGTTTGTTTTTGTTTTTCTTTTATGTTTGTTTAAGGTGTAGAGAACTGAGGGAAGGGGAAAAGAAAAAAAAGATAAGATAAGATTATGATAATGATGTAGAGAATGTAGGGGAAGATGGAAAGCAGGTGTTCACGCATTGCAAAAAGGGTCTCAGTTCTGGACAGATCTGTGGTAGTCTGTGGTTATTTATTTTATTTTATTATTTTATCATTTATTTATTTATTTATTTATTTATTTATTTATTTATTTATTTATTTATTTATTTATTTATTTGTTTGTTTGTTTGTTTGTTTATTTATTTGCTTGGTTGCTTGGTTGCTTGCTTGCTTGCTTGCTTGCTTGCTTTACACTCTGCTGTTCTCATAGCCAGTTTAGTGCGATGGATAGAGCATCAGACGAGGACTCAGGAGCCCTGGATTCAAATCTCTGATGAGTCACAGGGGCGGTACTAGTGGCAGGCAGAACTGGTAAAACCAGTCCTTAAAAATCTCACACACCTTGGAATCCGTAACTCAGAATGGACGTGATGCCACCTTGCAAAACGTGGTACAGTACAAGTACAGATGGCTGTTTTTAATGTGCGGTCAAGTTGGAACCGACTTGTAGCGTTTTCCAGGTAAGTGAGATAGGTGGGGATTGGTTTTACCAGTTCCTCTCCTCCAGTTTCCATGGCCGAGTAGGGATTAGAATCTTGTTCTCCAGAGGCCCGGTCTGTCCCTGTATCCACTACATCACACTGGAAACAAGTATAGATAGAAACACAAAAAAGTTATAATGTTAGGCTACTATTGGATAAATCGTAATATTAAAACAGAATTGAATCAAAAGCAGTTGAAGAGAGTAATGATAAAAAGAGCCTGGCATCCCATCTGTTCAAAACCCATCTCTTGGCAGCCAGCTTTCAGCCGTCCTCAACAACACATTGTGTAGCAGATCCAAAGTCCACAGTTTCTGAATCTCTGGACTTTTTTTGTATTACGTCTTCTGCTAGGACCTTCAGATTCTCCTGATCTTTAAGTTTTAGGTGCAATCCTCCCAATAATGAGAGAGAAAATAGGGCTAAAATTCTGTTGTGTAGCTTGGTTAACTGCGTTTAGAGTAGACCCACTGAATCAATGGAGTTTACAGATCCAAAATCCAAAGATTCAGCGGGCCTGATCTAGCTTTGCCTTACTCTGCTAAGCGATATGTTTTCAGCCTATATATATGCCATTCCCCCCCCCCCCCCAACACATGAGCAGCAATCTATTCCTGCAAGAGCAGGAATGTTTTAATGCTGGATATTTTGGAGTGGCTTGCTCTTGAAGACCTAAAAGATTCAGTAACTCTGCACCAGGACTGCTTCTTGTGGAGAAAAAAAAAAAACCTATTAGAACCGGTTTATTGATGAGGATTAATGTCGCTGACTGAATTTACAGCTGCTTCTTTGGGTGTGTGAATTGTCATGACATGTACCTCAAATTTGCCACTGCCCTACTGATTACTATTTTTATTTGCCTCAGGGTGGACAATCTCCAGAAGTTTGGAGATAGTGTACACCCTATCCCTGAACCTACTGCTATGTAACCCCCCTTCCCTAAATAATAATTTTTTTTACAAAAAAATTGATTAAAAAACAACTGGAAAGTCCTTATGCCCTCTAAATGCCCCAAAGAAGCTTTTAAAACGTTTTAAAACATTTTTGTGTTGTGGGCCACACTAAGAGTTCTGTGGTGGTTCACAGCATGACAGATTTCTTCCTATGCTTTCTAGAAGGCACAAACAAACTTTCTGAGACCCTCTTTTAAATATAAACAAATCTGATATATATGTGGGAGGGGGGGCCCTGGGTGTTTGAAGATATTTGGATTGACAAGGAATCACATTTGGGCCCACAAGGGCACTGTGTCTGCTCTTTTAAGTTTTCTGAAGAACTACAGAGAAATTCTTTTAGTGCCCCATTGAAGTGATATTGTTGGATAGCAGCGACATTGTTGAGGATTTTTTAAAAATGTCTCTTTGGGAGAAATAAGGAACTTAGTGTGGTTTGAACTGAAGCACTTTTGAATTTCAGCCAGAAGAGTAGAAAAGCTCGAGCCATTCTGAGGTGACTACCTCCATCTCTTGCTCCCAAATCTTCTTGAGGGAGTGTGTTGAGGGAGAAGGGATGTTTCTTGGTCCTTCATTAAACAAAAAAAAAGGTTCAGTAATCCAAAGGCCCAAGCGAAAGGGTCTTTGGGAATTATATTTTTCTAAGTCTGTGGCATTGTTCCCTTTTTAACAGAAGAAATTGAAACTGTTCAATGTTTCCTCATCCTGTGGCGATTAAAGGAATTCAATCTAGGACAGCGCTGAGCACCTTCAGTACCAAATGATCAGTTTCTATTTTTAGCAAAAATAAAATAAAATAAAATAATAAATGGCAACCTATAATTTCCAAACTCAACCGATGGATGTGTTTCAGGATAACACTTAGATACAGTTCACATCACCTGCTTTATACACCGCAACTTCAGGTTTCTCCTAGTAGAACAGGAAAAACTCATATTTGAAACCTGGTAAATCTGCTGCCAGTCATCATCAAACTGCCTACATGGACCAGTCAGGTACTAGGTAAAGGTAAAGGTTCCCCTTGACGTGTCCGACTCTAGGGGGCGGTGCTCATTCCCGTTTCCAAACCATAGAGCCAGCGTTTTGTCCGAAGACAATCTTCCGTGGTCACATGGCCAGTGCGACTTAGACACAGAACGCTGTTACCTTCCCACTGAGATGGTCCCTATTTATCTACTCGCATTTGCATGCTTTCGAACCGCTAGGTTGGCAGGAGCTGGGACAAGCGATGGGAGCTCACTCTGTCGCGTGGATTCGATCTTACGACGGCTGGTCTTCCGACCCTGAAGCACAGAGGCTTCTGTGGTTTAACCCGCAGCGCCACCACTAAATCAGTATAAACCATCTACCAGCCCCAATCCTGTCCTTAAGAAGGGTCAGGTGGCTGCCACAGGCATCAGATTTTTGGGTGTTATAAAAGAACAGAAAATTGCTCATTGTTTACTTTATTACGATGACATTTTTACTACCAGGGATGAGGAGAGGTGCTTATGGGATTTTCTGCCTCATTTGCCAAAAGAAATTGGCTGGTTTTGATTCAGTGCGTGTTGACATTGGCAGTGCGGGGCATTTGCTGCTCCATCATAGGCAATAAAATGTTTTCACCTGGACCTGAGAGTTTCCTGTGGCGATGCGATGTCTACCAGTACAGATGGACCTTATGAAAGAGCCAATGCATTTCTCTTAGGTGAGGTCTATGTTGATGGCTATTAGCCCTCATTCCTATGTAAAACACCTCCATGCATCAGATCAAATGTCCATTGAGCAAACCTTGCATTTCTAGCCAGGGAGAGATGCTGTGGTGTCGTGGATAGAGTGGCAGACTAGGACTCAGGAGATTGGGTTTCAAATCCTTGCTTAACCATGGCAATGGGGTGGCACTGGTAAAACCATTCCTTAGACATCTCACTTACCATTGAAACCTAGTTAAGGTCACCATAAGGTGGATGTGACTTGGCAGCTCATAACAGTGTCAACACATTTCTAAGAGTAGCCAGTTCTGGGGGAAGTTCATAAGCGAAGGTTTTGGTAATCATCATCATCCTCTTAGAACGGCAGGGCTGGAAGGGACCCTACGGATCACTGGGTCCAACCTCAGCGAGGCACAGTGGGGAACTGAAAACTCAACCTTTGTTTCTGCAGCCAGAGACCTAAACCACTGAGCTATGCACATTCTTAGCGGACCTTGAACATTATTATGGAAAAGTAGCATGTTACACCACTTGATAATTTGCGAGAAGGCCAGGTCATTACTGTTGCTGAGTCCGTATGTATGTTTTGCACATTGTGTTGCACTTTCTTACTAAAATAGTAGTATTTCCTTGCAGTTTTCAGAGTTAGAAAATGGTTGCGTCTTGGAACCAAACATGGGCTGTGGCCAGTTGTTCCCTACTTCGAAACTTGTTTGTTGGACAAGTCTTTGTTTACATCGTAATGCAAGCCCTGCTAGAGTGTTCTACGGCTCTGTTGGTCATTACTGGAAATTATATCATTAGTGCTTCTAGGAGTTTTTCCTTAGCTTTTCAGAGAAGCGGATCTATCCTGTATGGCTTGGATTTTTGGAGTAAAGTAAAGGGAAACTATTCTCACTGTGGGATGAAAAAGTGTCTGGACTCTTATTCCACTGACTAGGAGTGTAGTGGTGCTTGGCAGAGACTAATTAAAAACAATATTCTACAGCACTGGTTGCCAATCTTGTGTCCCCAAATGCTCCTGGACTGAAACTCCCGGAAATCCTGGTGAGCATAGCTAGTGGTAAAGGCTTCTGGGAGTTGTAGTCCAAGAACATGTGAGGATCCAAAGTTCTACCCTGTGACATTTTCTCCATGCTTTTGTCCCTTCATCTGACGTATGTTGCTTCTCTGCATAGAAATTCTCCTTAGCTGTCATAAGAGCCATGGAAAGATGTCAACATCCATGAATTATTTTCCGGTTCTTTCTGGCAGCAGGCTGAGATCTGGAGGCTGAAACCAGCTAGAAAATTCTCTCCACAGAGAGATGTTATTTATTTGTTTAAAAAAATATATGGCTACCTGGACCTTCTCTGAACCATGTCATTTTATATCATAAAGATAAAAGCAATTAAAATAGTAAAACAAAATAAAGCAAACTGACACCTCCTGTGGCAAACCGTTAGTGGAGCAGAAGTAGAGAGATTAAAAGGCCTTCGTTCTATCTAGATTTTTCCATAGCGAACACAGCTAGTCACAAAGGCTTCTGGGAGTTTTAATCCACAGCTATCTCGAAGGGCAATTTCAGGAGGTCCAGGGATCAATTCTATTTACCGAGCACTTGCCAAAGGGCCAGCAACCTAAATTCATTGGGAACAGAGAGAAAAATTGGCGGCAAGAGTTTTTCTTGCCCTTCATAGACGTGTGAAGGGTCACACCTGAAGCCTTCTGCAGTAAAATCATGTGCTTCACAAGGGCCTTTCCCCAGACCTGAAGTCTCAAAGAATAGAGGGATAACCGCCAAGCGAACCTATACCTCACTCACAAATTTACTAGGTTCTGATGAGACTATAATAAACATGCTAGGTGATTTTTATTGATTGATTGATTGATTGATTGATTGATTGATTGATTGATTGATTGATTGATTGATTGATTGATTGATTGATTGATTGGATTTTTGCTCCGCCCCTCTAGACAATGTCTACTCGGGGCGGCTTACAAATAAAACACGGCAATATATACATATGTAAAATCATAAACAATTTTCAGTTATTTACAATTATAATTACAATTTGAGTAATTGATTACCTACCAAAACATTGCCAAGATGGCCTACCATAAGGAGAAAGAAAAAGAAAAAAAACTGGGGATAGAAATCACTTAATTGACTGGAGGGAAGACCTGTTTAAATAGCCAAGTTTTTAGCTGGCTTTTGAAAACACCCAGCGAGGGTGCCAGACGAATTTCGATTGGAAGAGTGTTCCACAGCTGAGGGGCCACCGCCGAGAAGGCCCTGTTCCTTGTTTTTTCCTTCCAGGCCTCCCTCGGCGTCAGGCCCCTCAGCTGTCCCTGCTGGCTATGACGGGTGAGCCTTTTTATAGAAGCCATGTTGCCACTTAAGCACAGGTGCTGAAAGCTCTCTCTCTCTCTCTCTCTCTCTCTCTCTCAGCCATCTGTTGAGTGGCACTTCATCAGACGAAGAGAAGCTGAAGGTCTGAATTAGATCATAAGATGTAGGTGTCCGTATATATGCATGTGTGTAAATATATAGTCTTTGATAAAGGGTCCCAAAGTAGAGTGGTCACCAGTGGGAATGGAAAAAAAAACCCAACTGCATATTGCCATTATATTGGGCAGTTCCAGTTAATGGTCTGGTGCTCAGTTTTGGATCACCTAACATTTCTGAACTGTCTTCAAGGATATACCCATATGCAATAAATGGCAGCAATCAAAGCATGTTTCTGGAGTGCAGATAATTGTAGAAATAGTACTTTTATCTAGACAGTACAAAGGATGGGAAAGTGCAGCACCAAGGCTGCATGCGGCTCCCAGTGTCCAAATATGGCTCTCTGTGCCTTGTGGACTCCTGGCCTCCTAGCCCCCCCGACTACCAGAAGTTTTTAATTTTAAAAAATTGACGCAGACATCCTCTTGTAACTTCCTGGTGGAGGTGTGGGAAACAGTTTTGGGAATATATGTTTTGCCTAGTCAAGTCTGAACTATCTCTGGAGACAAAAATGATGAGACTGAGGCTGCCCTACGTTGGGCACATCACGAGAAGGCAGGATCCTCTGGAAAAAGACAATAATGCTAGGAAAAGCTGAAGGGAGCAGGAAAAGAGGAAACCTAGATATGAGATGAGTTGACTCCATGAAGGAAGTTCTTTGGAAGTTGCCTTCCCTTGAGATAAAGTCTCAGCTGGCATGTACCTGAATGGATTAACAGTGCTGATGCGAACATAAGAAGAGCGTTACTGGTCAGAGGAGAGACTTTTCTAGCTATCATGTAACATGGAGTCAAGCTGAAAGTAGGGTAAACCTTCTCAGGTATAACGTGTTCAGAAGTGGTATATCAGTCTCTGCTTCTGGTGGTGCTCTGTGACTCTGCCATTTGGCCATGTCCAGAAAAGCCGGACATCATGTAACCCCATCAGCTGCACATGTTCTGCTGGCCCCTCTCTTAGGAGGTGCATTGAGAAATCGAACTCCCGGCTTCACAACTGGCTGATGCAGTGAGAACTGTGACATCCCCTGCTCGCATTCTCTTTAATACTAGGAACATTCTCAATTGGTTGTTTTTGATTTTCCCTTTGATATCACAGTATAGCCATCAAAATTAGCAGCTGCTGATAGCTTTATGGTCCATGAATTTATGCTCATCTCCTAAAGCCATTCTATCATTGGCTTTCCCCACACGGTGGCAAATTTCATAGTGTAACTGTGCTGGCTGTGAGCACATATTTCCTTTTCTCTGTCCTATATTGCTTGCCCTTTAATCTCCTTGGATGGCCCTGTAGTCTTGGATAAGAAGGAGAAACTTCTTATGCCCTAATTGCTTTTTTCACACACTACACAATTTATGCGTGTTCTTTGCTGTCAAGTCAGAACTGACTTACAGGAACTAGACACGGGGAGGTGGGGACGGTCCTGTCTGGCTCCAACGTTGCTTGGTGCACTGTGACGCAGAAGGCCCCGGGCTGCATATGGAGCCTGGTAAGTGGACCGGGTGGCTGAGTGGAGGGAGGAGAGGAATTGAGAACACCTGGGCAATGGCACTTCATGCTTCACAAAAAGCACAAAGCCCCCGTTTCCGCTCTGTATGGTTTCCCTTTCCGCTTGCTTGCCCTTTAAAAAAACACAAAAGGTAAGATTCCAGATTTTCCTCATTGGGGAAATTGGTCCAGCTTCCTGATCATTCTGGTTATAACAACCTTTCTGCACCTTTCAGCTCTGCATTTTTCAGGTGCAGTGACCAAAGCTGTGCACAGTATTCCAAATGGGGTAGGATAATACAGTGGTGCCTCGCTTAACAACGATAATCCGTTCCAGGAAAATCGCTGTTAAGCGAAAACATTGTAAAGCGAAATTAAAAAGCCCATTGAAACGCATTGAAAACCCCTCAATGTGTTCCAATGGGATAAAAACTCACCGTCCAATGAAGATCCTCCATATGGCAGCCATTTTCGGTGCCTGTATAGCGAGGAATCCATCCCTAAGCACAGCGGGGAGCCATTTTAAGCACCCAGTGGCCATTTTGAAAACCCGATGATCAGCTGTTTTTGATAATCGTAAAGCGAAAATCGGTTCCCGAAGCAGGGAACTGATCATCGCTAAGCGAAATTCCCCCATTAGACCATCATTTTGCGATTGCAAAAACATCGTCGTAAAGTGGATTCATCGTAATGTGGGGCAATCGTTAAGCGGGGCACGACTATAGATTTATATGACTGCGTTCTGCTATTGACCAGAATGCTGATACTTCTGCCTGTTGGTGTAGCTTGATCGATGCAAATTTCAGCAGTGAATCGCTGCCAAAGAAGAAGTCAGCAGAGGTATTGGTTGTTGCACACCCGGCATGTGACTTGGTGTGCAATGCTATGTGAGCTGCTTAATATAATCATATGCCACCAAGTCAATTCTGACTTGACGGTGACTCTTTTCAGGGGTTTCTAGGTAGCGAATACATATAAGTGGTTTACCATTCCCTTCTCCTGGGATGCCTCAGATGATTTTGATCTTGGTCTCAGTGACACAGGCTTACACTTGATCTCTTCTAATTCCTTCATTGCTGCCCTTCTAGTCTCAGCCGTCTTCTGATTTCTTGGCCGTGGTCTCCATTTGGATTGATGTTTGAGCCTGGTGGCGCAGTGGTTAAACTGTAGCCCCGCAGCCAAAACTCAACTCATGGTCAGTGTTTGATACTGACAGCCGGTTCGAGGTTGACTCAGCCTTCCATCCTTGTGAGGTCAATAAAATGAATACCCAGCTCACTGGGGGAGTAGGGGCAATGTGTGGCCTGTATAATTTTTTTTTAAAAAAAATTGTAAACTGCCCAGAGAGTGCTTTAAGCACTATTTTCTTGTCTAGTCGTTAAGTCGTGTCCGCCTCTTCATGACCCCATGGACCAGAGCACGCCTGGCCCTCCTGTCTTCCACTGCCTCCCGGAGTTTGGTCAAAGTCATGTTGGTCGCTTCGATGACACTGTCTAACCATCTCATCCTCTGTCGTCTCCTCGTCCTCTTGCCTTCACACTTTCCCAACATCAGGGGCTTTTCCAGGGGATCTTCTCTTCTCATGAGATGGCCAAAGTATTGGAGCCTCTGCTTCAGGATTAAGCACTATAGGGTGATATATAAGCAGCACACTTTGTTTTTTTTAATACAGAATTGTTAACAATTTGCTTAATATATGCAAAAATACTATTTCTCCTCATTCTCCTCCATTGTTTAGAACACCAGAAATTACCTCACTACGTTGCAGTTCCTTAAGTTTATGGATGAGTAAGGCAAGGTTTTACATACCTAGATAGACAGTATTTTGGTTACTACTACTGTTTGCAATCAGCTGAAGAACCCTTGAATCTCGCAGTAGACCCTGAATGTCTCTGAGACTCAATTCAAGTCCTATTGGAATGTGTAACCTGCATAATTGTAAACCATCCAGAGAGTGCTTTAAGCACTATGGGGTGGTATATAAGCAATATGCTTTGCTTTTGCTTTTCCTCCCTTCTCTTCCTTTCTATGTTCTAGGACAGTGTGTTGATGTAAATTAGCAGAGTTTTGTCCCAATCTAGGCAGTCCAGTTGAATCACACAGACAAAGACAGCTTCTTCCAACACCAAGTATATACAATATATACAGAAGTTTTAGCAGTACAGACCAGCAGCATGACATTCATCAGAAGAGATCCTACATCTTTTCCTCATGTCCACAGAGTTATACACATGCATATTTACATGTAGCCAATCAGTGAGGACATTGCATTACCCCCAGACACTACTTCATTTAATACACATACTGCATGACTCAGCATTTTGCACACCTGTCAAATATGGCTGTTGATTATCATAGGGCTTGTTCTGCCTCAGTGTGGAAATTATCCTTGACACACCATATGGGAGTTTTAATGGAAATCACCAACAAGTGTAACACCTCCTTTCCACACTTCCTGGATTTCATTCTCTATCTAATTTTAACAGGAATTTTAATACCCCTTTAAAAACCATCCTGTATAGAAACACTAGCCAGAATCCTATGGGCAATTTATATCTGCATAATGGAAATTGTGTCAGTGTTGTGGGCAAATTGCTACACAGGAACAAAGCACACACACAGCTGAAGCACATGTACAGGGATGCAGCCGTCACTTAATTAATGGATGTCAATTTGCCTCAAAGATTTATTTGATTTCTTTTATGTGAGTGTAAATCATCAACAGGATTCTATTGCTTTTTAAAAAATCTATATTTGCAAATATTTTAAAGGTGGAATATCAGAATTGGCCACTAGAGGGATTAGAGAATGTTGTCATGCTTTTAAAATCCTGGTAAGGATGATATAAAGGACATGGTGGTGCTGGGGGTTAAGCCACAGAAGCCTCTGTGCTGCAAGGTCAGAAGACCTGCAGTCGTAAGTTCGAATCCACACAACGGAGTGAGCTCCCATCGCTTGTCCCATCTCCTGCCAACCTGGCCGTTCAAAAGCATGTAAATGTGAGTAGATAAATACTTGGTGGGAAGGTAAAAGCATTCCATGTCTAGTTGTGCTGGCTGCGTGACCATGGAAATTGTCTATGAACAAACACTAGCTCTACGGCTTGGAAATGGGGATGAGCACTGCCCCCTAGAGTCCAATACGACTGGACTAAATGTCAAGGGGAACCTTGACATTTACTAAGGATGATATAACCCTGTAATGATGTGTAGTACAACAGATTACTTTGTGAACAGGCAAGTGGGAGCTACAGTAATAATCTGGATGTAGCAGAGTAATGACTACTGCAATGAGCTCCTTTAAAAAAAAAATCGGACTCTGATATAAAGTGACACTGCTCTTAGTATACTCTTTTCTCTCCTTCCTGTAAGGCATAGATGGAAATGAGGCCCTTCCAGTAAAACTCTGGAAATTAAAGCATTTTGGAAATTAAAGCATTTTGCTTGCTTTAAATGCTGTGTAACAGTTTTTTTCATCAAATTTTAGAGGGGATTCGATGCATTTGTCCTATGGATGCAAATTGATTCCTGAACCAACCGAAGTTACCTCTTTCTGCTATAGATGCCCTGTCCGGCAGTGATTGTAGCCCCTCAAGATTTCCATTGTAGCCAATCTGTGTTTGATTTTACGTGGGCCTCATGGTGGAGTAACTGAACTGCAGTACTGCAGTCAAGACTCTGCTTATGTCTTGCATTTGATCCCAGCAGATTCAGCTGATTCAGCCTTCCATCATTCCTTCAGAGGTCAGTAAATTTAGTACCCAGCTCATGGAGCATGTTTATTTATTTATTCAATTCAATTTATATGCCGCCCACACTACCCAGAGGTAGTGTAGGGGCAATGTATAGCTGCATAAATAAGTTGTAAACCACCCACAGAATGTGGTACAGTAGTGCCTCACTTGACGAGGATAATCTGTTCCATTCAAATCACTGTTAAGTGGAATCTTTGTCAAGCGAAATGAAAAAGCCCATTGAAATGCATTGAAAACCATTCCGTGCATTCCAATGGGCAAAATACCTCAGCGTCCAGCGAAGATCCTCCATAGGGCAGCCATTTTCTGGTGCCTGTAGTGCGAGGAATCCGTCCTAAGCACAGCGGGGGGCCATTTGAGACAGTGTGTGGCCATTTTGAACCCCGACAATCAGCTGTTTTCTGATCGTCGTAAAGCGAAAAGGGAGGGAACCAATCATTACAAAAGCGATCACAAAAACTTCATTGTTAAGCAATTTCCTCGTCTAACGAGGTAATCGTCAAGCGGGGCACCACTGTATATAAGAGTGCCGTATTTAAGCAGCAGGCTTTGCTTCTTAAAACTGACCTCTTCGGCACTCCTCTTGTTGGTTGGAGGCTTCTAGCATTATCACAGATGTTGTCCCAAGTTTCTGCCAGGTTTATTTGCTTTCATAGCCTTTTGACCTCTCTGATCGGCTGTTATTGTCCTTTCTTCAGTTCTGAACCATTTTCTAAACTGTCCCCCTCTGACCATTAAAAACCTTTTCACTCTCAACTCCAGGGATAATTCATTTGTAGCCAGATGCTCTCCAGCTCTTGTCTCCAGCTGTCCCCTGGGATGCATTTAAAAAACTGCAGGGATACCTTTTCTAATGTTAAGCACCAGCAGTTTGGTTGGTCGGTTCTGAACAAATGCAGCTTGTCTTAAACCAGGATATACTCAGAAACACTGAACTGGGCTCTGAATTGATCAGGGGCCCTAGTCTCACACACAGCCCTAGTTTCTCAACTATTGTGCTGTCTCATTGATAGCCCATGGATAGTGGGTATGTATGCCAGCTGAGCTTACTAGAAATGAGCATTTTTAAAATCAGGAGAGAGAACAATTTTACATGCCATCAAATTACTTCCCACTTATGGTGATTCTAGATGAAAATGTTCTCCAAAAAGTCCTATCATTAAGGTCATGCAAACTCAACACCACGGTTTCCTTTATGGAGTCAGTCCATCGTGTATTCCGCCTCCTTCTTTTCCGTCTGCTTTTCCTGCCATCATTGTCTTTTCCAGGAAGTCTTGTCTTCTCATGACAATAGCCTTTCAGCTTCTAGGGAGAGTACAGGGTTGATTTTTGGCAGTTCATGGTCAATGAATGGATTTTTTTTTCCCTGCCAGCATTTGTTGTTTTTGTAGCCTTTTTGCATCTGGACATAGTATTTGGGGATACCATAACATGAATGATCTTGGCCTCCTGTGGTGCAACTTTCTAGTTAAGGATCTTTTTGAGTTTCTTCATAATTGTTCTTCCAAGTCTTAGTCTTCTTCTGATTTCTTTGCTGCCGTCTCTCTTTGGATTGATAATTTATGCAACGTATAGGAAATCTTTAACAATTTGTAGTTTTTGTCACAAGTACATATTTGTCATCTCTAACAAATACGTACTCATGATTTTTGTCTTAACGTTCAACTGCAACCCTGTTTTTCCACTTTCTTCTTTCACCTTCATTGGTAGCCATTTCTAGTCATTGCAATGGAGTGAACAGGAAGGATGGATTAAGGCCTGTTATAGCAAGGGGCTCAAGATCTCACTCAATATAACCCCTCTTAATGAGCATGTTTCTGGCTGGTGAAACCTAATTAATCTGCTCCTGAAATTTACCTTGTGACCTACATGTGAAAGTTTAAAAACAGAATATACACTGAAACATGAAATAAAATTATGGATACAATTTTGATGTGTGGGTTTAGCCTAGCTATTTGGTTGAGCATCTCTGGATGCTGGTTCTTTGTACTTCTGTTTATAATGCTATAGTAGGCGAGGGAAATAGCTGACCCAGAAGACTGTAAATGGAGAAGAAGATTTAACCCCCTACCCCAGCACCAGGATCCCAGTCCAAATTAGACCCTCTGTGCCTGCAATGTAGTTTTAAAAATCATACAATTGCTAAGTGGATGAATGTGTTGTGTATGTTCATGTTTGCCTTTGAATTGGTGGCTGTCCCTTCATTTTGGATCGTGAATTCGTTGTCTTAATTATAAGACAAAGACTTTTTAAAAAATCTTACTGCCAGGAGGATGGAGATTAAGAAGGAGTAATAAAAGAGATGGAAAGCTCTTTAATCTCTCTAGATTGAGAGCGAAGACCAAAGTCCAACTGAAATGCATGCGGGACTTCCTCTTCGCAGATGATGCAGCCATTGTTGCCCACTCTGCTGAAGACCTCCAACAACTCATGAATCATTTCAGCAAGGCCTGCCAAGACTTTGGACTAACAATCAGCCTGAAGAAAACACAAGTCATGAGCCAGGGCGTGGACTCACCTCCCTCTATTACCATCTCCACACAATTGGAGGTTGTTCATGACTTTGTGTACCTCAGCTCAATCATCCGCCTCCTTCTTTTCCGTCTGCTTTTCCTGCCATCATTGTCTTTTCCAGTAAGTCTCTGACACCCTCTCTCTAGATGTCGAGCTGGATAAACTCATTGGCAAAGCAGCCACCATGTTCTCTAGACTCACAAAGAGAGTATGGCTCAATAAGAAGCTGACGACACATACGAAGATCCAGGTTTATAGAGCCTGTGTTCTAAGCACACTCCTGTATTGCAGTGAGTCCTGGACCCTTTGTGCACGGCAGGAGAGGAAGCTGAACACCTTCCATATGCGTTGCCTCCGATGGATTTTTGGCATCACCTGGCAGGACAAAGTTCCAAACAGAGCAGTCCTAGAACGAGCTGGAATTTTCAGCATGAATACATTACTGAAACAGCGACGTCTACGTTGGCTTGGGCACATCGTGAGAATGGCTGATGGTCGGATTCCAAAGGATCTCCTCTATGGAGAATTAGTGCAGGGAAAGCGCCCCAGAGAGAGACCACAACTGCGATACAAGGACATCTGCAAGCGAGATCTGAAGGCCTTAGGAATAGACCTCAACAAATGGGAAACCCTGACATCTGACCGTTCAGCCTGGAGGCAGGCAGTGCATCACGGCCTCTCCCAATTTGAAGAGACCCTTGCCCAGCAGGCCGAGGCAAAGAGGAAGTCACATAAGCAGCAAAACCAGGGAGCCGGACAGGGGACAGACTGGGTTTGTCTTCAGTGTGGAAGGGACTGTCACTCTCGAATTGGCCTTCTCAGCCACACTAGGCGCTGTTCCAAGCCCTCCATACAGAGCACGCTACCATAGTCTTTCGAGACTGAAGGATGCCTAATCTAATGTTCTCTAATGAGCCCTCAGCTCATAGTTAACTGAAAGGTCATGATGGTGGCTCCACTGATAAGAGATTCCACAGTTATACATAGCAGATCAGATAGTTAGTACTTGTTTCATTGAAGGAATTTTGTACATAAGCATGTCCTACATGACCATGAGATATTCGGAAAGTGGACCCATTAATTATACACAGGACTCAAAGGTCAGCTAGTGAACAACTCCTGCATGTAAGAGTAATTCCACATTCCTTGGAAAAAGAAAAAAAAAAGGGGGGGGGAAGGAGAAGTTTAGCAAAACTTTCAGGTTCCATCATCTCCTTTACAGGAAACGCATCCCTACAATATAAACTTATTGAGGCTGATTGAAGCCGCCACTTCAGCTTTGATCTTGTTAAGGTCTTAACAATTGTACTCAGAAGCTGCAAATGTTCCAGGGCCAGGGGGCTCTAACGCAGGGATGAGCGAAATAAGTAACATCTGTTATATCTATTAAAATTCACAAACTAATGTTGTATGTGGGTCTCCTTGGCTGGGCCTGCATTCTCTAAAAGCCTGAAATAAGTGTCAAAGCCACATCCGTTTCTGGAATATGTAGACCAAACGATGTGTAGGCTGCAAATTGATTTTTTTCCCCTGGTTATCATTTAAGCAGAAATTGGGAAGCTACATTAAAGACAAATGAGTATAATTACATGGTGAAGCTGTGCACAACAGTACAGTAGAATAAGGGTGTGACCTGAAAAGCATAATCCTTCTGCTGCTCAGTTATGGATGACTTAGTATTTCATTATATTCCTTCATTTTTAACCTTCCAGGCTCTGCTTCTACTTGTGTGGCATCCATGCATTGGTGCATAGAGGTATTAGATTACATTGTGCTTCTTTTCATTTGTAATACAGTGGTGCCTCACAAGACGAAAGTGATTCGTTCTGCGAGTAGCACTGTCTTGCGAAATTTTCGTCTTGCGAAAAGCGGTTTCCCATAGGAATGCATTGCAATGCATTCCTATGGGAACCTGGCAAGACGAATGAATTATTTTCGTCTTGCGAGGCATTGGTCTTGGGGAAAAAATTGTCTTGCAAAGCATGGCCATAGAAGAAGCCGTCTTGCGAGGCACTACAGTGATTGCAAAAATTGTTCGTCATGCAGGTTTTTCGTCCCGCGAGGTGTTCGTTTTGCGAGGCACCACTGTGCTTGGAAATACAGCTATGTGCTGCAGCGTGAAATGCTGCTATGCCTGCTATCTCTTCTATTAAAAGACTGAGAATTCTGTTTAATAGGCATTTGCACACTTTTTAAAATGTCTTTACATTCAGAATGGAATTAACTGGATGGCCAGAATCCTACCAGTAAGTTATACTTTTGTGATTGCAGTGGCATAACTTGCAGCAGCGGATTGCTGTTGATTGAGGAGTTGCTGCCCGTATCCCTTGCTGCATGCTGGTTGTGGGTATGGAAGCATTATGAGAGAGACAGCTAGCGATTCTGTAACTCGTAACAATTTGCTCCTGCGGTTGAGCCAGTGGACTTACAGCAGTATATCTAGCTGAGAGAATTTTGGCCAAAACAAGAAGTCAAAAGGCAGAAGAAACTGAAAATGATGGATGTATCCATCCAGGCCCACATCTGGGTGCTTAATTCATAAACGTGAGGGTTGAAACATCCATGTATCCAACCATGTTAGTATTAATTTAGAGTTGCCCTTTCTCTTTCTTCTGAGAAACTTATAGACTTTCCTTACAGCCAGCTGTTTGGTTATATATTTTATGGGCTACCTGTCGAGCTACTAAGAAGCAGGTTAAAGCCGCTCTTCTGCTCTGTGCCCTGCTTAAGTTTCCACCTGGCAAATTCAGAATGGCTGAAATAAGTCGTAAAAGCAAAGTTACAAAGTCAAGCAAAATATCCTCTAGCAGATCACTCAGGTATTTGGAAGTTAATGCCCCCCCCCAGTGCAATGTACTTGGAAACAAACCAGTAAAAATCCTTGTAAAAAGGTGTAATGTGGTTATTTTCACAGTTCTATGTTCTACAATTCAAAGTTTCTGAAGGCTTTTCAAAGGTAATAATAATAACTATATGCTATCAAGTGTGTTCTGACACATGGCAGCCTTTTAAAGGATTTTCTAGGTAGAGAATACCCTGATTTACCCTTCCCAGGGGGCGCCCTGGGACTGTGCAGCTTGCCCAAGGCCACCCAGGCTGGCTTTTCTCCCAGAAGGCACAGTGGGGGAATCAAACTCCCCACGTCTGGCTCCCCAGCCAGAGACCTAAACCACTGAGCTATCCTGCAAGTTAAAAGAAACTAAAGCATTGGCAATGTCATGCATTTGCTTCAGTTCTGGAATTAATATTCATACTTCTGATAATAATAATGTGCCATCAAGTCAATTCAAGTCAATTCTAACACGACAACCCTTTTCATAGTTTTCTAGGCACCGAGGGCTCACAAGTGGTTGACCATTCCCTTCTTCTGAGGGCACTCTGGAACTATGCAGCTTGCCCAAGGCCACACAGGCTTGAAAAGTACTGTAGTATTGTTATCCACGCATATAGTGCAGATTGAAGGATGAGGCTTAAAAGGTAAAAAGGAAAAGGTTCCCCTTGACATTTAGTCCAGTCGTGCCCGACTCTAGGGCGCAGTGCTCATCCCCGTCTCAAGCCGTAGAGCCAGAGATTGTCCAAAGACAGTTTCCGTGGTCACGTGGCCAGCACGATTAGTCACAGAATGCTGTTACCTTCCCACCAAGGTGGTACCTACTTATCGACTCACATTTTTACATGCTTTCGAATGGCTAGGTTGGCAGGAGCTGGGACAAGCGACAGGAGCTCCCTCCGCCACATGGATTTGATTTTACGATGGCTGGTCTTCTGACCTTGGAGCACAGAAGCTTCTGTGGTTTAACCAGCAGCGCCACCACGTCCCTTAAAAAGACTTGCCTAAATTGACCCAGTGCTGAAATGCAGGCCAGCACAGCTAGTGGGGGAGGCTTCTGGGAGTTTTAGTCCAAGTACTCCTGGGGACCCGAGGTTGGGAACCTCTGACGTAGTGAGTTCTGGTCATTTCTTTGTGGATAGGGAGGGACTTCACACTTGGATCTTCTTGACTAGTAGCTCAGTCTCTTATCCCTTATAGAAAATTTTTGCAAAATTTTAAGTATGCCCTAAGTTAGGTTTCTCCTGCCAGCCTAGCCATTCGAAAGGATGTAAAAATGCATGTAGATAAATAGGTACCACCTCGGTGGGAATGTCACGGCGTTCCATGTCTAGTTGCGCTGGCCACGTGACCACAGAAACTATCTACGGATAAACGCTAGCTCTATGCTAGCTTGGAAACAGGGATGAGCACCGCCCACTAGAGTCGGACATGACTGGACTAAATGTCAAGGGGAACCTTTACCTTTACCTAAGTTACGTTAGTAAAGGGGGGGAATGGAATTTACTTAGCAGTTTAAAAACCATCATGGCTGTCATCGCAAGATGAAGAAGAGAAACAGATATAAATTCAGGATGGAATTCGGAAATAAGGGCTCTCATGACGATTTTGCTTAATCAGGCGAGAGTTTTCCTGTTACATTTGTGCAATCCCATTTGGGTCCCAAAGTACACATGTGGGACCTGTGCCTCAGCTGCTGCATGTGGGCACAGCTCCGTGCGCCGATTTGAACAGGCATAAAAAGAACATCTCCCCGGAAGAAACCTCAGATGGTATTTAGTTTAGCGTATTTTTCCACTAGCACTTTTTCTTACTTTCTTACTCTATGAATTTCATTTATGACCTGCCTTTCTTGCAGTATGAGACCCCAGGGTGTTTTTCCAAAACAACTCAACATTGTAGATAAATGTCCAAACCTAACAAACTATAATATGAAAATGCTATGATTAAACACATAGTGTCCATACAAATATATGGGGCATCAACTGTGGAGTCAGCCATGATGATCTGGTCATGTGCAACCAGACACACACGTATGCATTTGGAGTTCAGCCCATGTAAATATTGAATAGGATAAGGTAAAGGTTTCCCTTGACATTGAGTCCAGTCGTGTCCGACTCTAGGGCGCGGTTGTCATCCCTGTTTCCAAGCCATAGAGCCAGCATTTGTCCAAAGAGAGTTTCCGTGGTCACGTGGCCAGCGCGACTAGACATGGGACGCCGTGACCTTCCCACCGAGGTGGTACCTATTTATTTACTCACATTTTCACATGCTTTCAAACTGCTAGGTTGGCAGGAGCTGGGACAAGCGATGGGAGCTCACTCCGCCACATGGATTCGATCTTACGACGGCTGGTCTTCTGACCCTGCAGCCCAGAGGCTTCTGAGGTTTAACTCGCAATGCCACCACGCCCTTTTGAATAGGATACTGGCCGGTAATACTTAAAAAGATCACTAAGATGCACAGTTTAAAACTCTTAAAAAACAAATTAGGAAGAAGTGAAAAAGTGAAGTCCCTCACATTAAAGTCTCAGCAGTCTGTTTGGTTTGGATGATGGATGGATCTGCCAGTTTTTTCTCCTCTTTGATGTTTTTCAACCACAGTTTCTTCCACTCTGATTTATGAAGACCTGAGCAAGTCTCGGTAGGCTCATATCAAAACTGAATCAAATTCTCAACCACTTTCTCCAACATATTTCTATCGGTATACCCCTTGTCAACAGGGAGAAGAGTGTGATGTAGCTCTCTGTCATACAGATGTTAAAGAAGAACAGAGTTGTGGGATTTAAAAAAATATGGCAACACTAACCCAATATTACAAACATGATGGAATAGACAAGAATTCAAACCCAGGCATTAATAATGTGAAGCTGTTGATGTGATGCTGCTGTTAGAAGTGGGGGGAAAGTCTTTGATGTGGGCGAGTCTGTTTTATTTTTATTTTCCTTTCTTTACTGCCATCTGAAGACAACAGCCATTATTCTGTTGAGTAACTACACTAGTGGAGTTATATGGAATGTACAATTTGTGTTGTTGTTTTTTTGCAGCGTTGCATGCTGTCTCTAGTAGGTGTTTCTGGGCCTGGGTGACCATCTAGCAGTAAGCAATAGTTACTGGATTCAAAGAGAGTCCCACCTCTCTTTTTGTGCCTCTTTCCCTCTCTTTTGTGCGTTGCTGAAAGCAATCAAGTTTGTAAGTGTGCTGTTTGATGTGTTCAACTGTAAGTAATGAGCTCTTTTTCCTTCTAATGTTTCAGAGTGAATTATTGAGATAGTGAACATTAGATGATGAGAAAGGGGCACATTACTCTGGGGAACATAAAGCTATTCTGTTCTGTGAATCCCTGCATTTCTGCTGTACAGCTAGAGGAATTTAACCAAACATTCAAAACTCTGCACCAATTGGCCCACTTTGTTTTACTGAAATATACGGGTGTTTGTACCTATTGCTGCCAATCTAGAACTTGGAACAGAAACCTCTGTGGATGAACATGAGGTTCAGTGTTAAATTCTCATAAAATTGTAGTAGTTGTTAGTTGATTTGTTTCAGAGTCCGTGAATATGAATGCACATATCTGCAAAATCTTTTACATAAAAAAAGAGAGAAACTTTCAAGAAACCTTAGGGAAATTCTGAAGAGTGTCTATACACTCTGCATGTGGAGCATGTTGTAATTATACCTTGTCAGAAGCCCCTGTCCTCCTTCTTCAGTCCTGAAAAAAATATGGTAATTGCCCCTTTCTCCCATGTAGTTAATTTTAAATTTCTGCAGGAATTAAGCTTGCTAAATCTCTTCATTCCCCCTCCTGTTGGTCTCTATGGTAGCAGTAAGAATAGATTGCTTTGATCCTCATTTCGAAGTGGCACCTCGTTTCTTCCAAGCATTGACCTTGTTTAGTGCGAATGAATTTCCGATAAAATTCCATTAACTTATCACTCGTTGATCTTGGAGAGATGTCTTTAGGGGGGCAGCTTTAGCTCTGAAAGACAAAAAGGTGATTTGTTTTATAAAAATCAATGAAAAGCGCCGTAAACTAAGGGAGAGAACCTGCAATTAACTGCTTGGTCAGACCCCGTTAGGGCTTTAATGCTGTTTAGCATTGGAGTGGAGCATCATATAAGTTCGAAAATGAGAAAGGGGCACATGAATAGGTGGACGTCTGCTCCTGAATTTAATGAGTGTTGCGATGTGCAGCTGCCATGTTTGGTGTACATAGTAAGGGTGTCGCTGCTCGGCTGGATGCAATTGAGCCCAATGCAGTCCTTCTTTGTGACAAGCTTCTTGTCAGCCCCAGATCAGGGCAGAGTTTGGAAGCATGGCTTCTTCTGAAATACAGCCCCCATGATCCTCTGGCCAGCATGATCGGTGGAAGAATATGGAAGCTGTAGCCCCAGACAATAGCTTCTACAAACGTTGGATGGGATTTGATGATATGGTAGTCCAGACGACTGGAGTGTGCCACAGTGGGTTGTGAACAGTCCAGACGTGCCGTGATGGAGCTGTTGAGTCTTTCTTCGTGTCCACGTTTTTCAATCTAATAACCCTCATGCATTCTAGCTCATGTAAGGAGGAATTGGCTGGATAGCTCAGTGGTCTAAGGACCTGGCTATAGAGCCAAAGGTTGGGAGTTTGATTCCTCGCTGTGCCTCCTGCAAGTAGAGCCAGCCTGGGTGGCTTTGGGCAAGCTGCACAAGTCTCAGGGTTGCCCCCAGAAGAAGTGAACGGGAAATCACTTCTGGGTATTGTCTGCCTGGAAAACCCCGAAAAGGGCCAACTTGATGTCTCTCTCTCTCTCTGGCTCAAGAGGGGACTTTTTCTGCTGTCTAATAAAGTGGTGCCTCACTTGACGATGTTAATTCGTTCAAGCGAAATCGTTTTGCAGTTGTAATTGCGATTGCAAAAACCTCATCGTAAAGCGATTTCCTCATTAAGTGAGGCAATCGTTAAGCAGGGCACGACTGTATAGCATACATCCCTTGGACCTCTAGAAGTTGGCCATGCCTGCTTTCAATCATGAAGTAAATTGAGAGACAAGATAGCAGAGGTTTTTCCTAGCTGTTCCCTCCCTGGATCCTTTGCACAGCCTTTCCCATCTTTGGCATGTGACATCTTTGTGATCTTACTGACTTCCACTGATATGATGTGCCATCAAATCAGTTCTCAGGTACAGTTGAGTGAGCTACTGGAGGAGGGGTTTTACCATTACCGAATCCCAGTGAGTTTCCATAACAGAGTGGGAACTTGAACTAAAGTCTTCTGAGTCTTGTTCTGACACCAGAGGACAGCTTTGCAGATACCCTGGACCACCAGACTAACAAGTGAGTCCTAGAGCAAATCTGTATTATGTGAATTATCTCTGCAGGGAGTAAATTATCTCTGGGAGCAAAAATGCTGAAACTGAGGCTGTCCTGTTTTGGGCACATCATGAGAAGGCAGAGTTCTCTGGGAAAGACAATAAGGCTGCCAGAGGAATGCATTCTGCAACATGAGCCAGTGGTTTGGTAGGATTCAGACACAGATTGGTTATCTGAACAAGAATAATGTGGTTGGTACCAGTCCTAAAAAGCACACCTACAGTGAAGAAGACCTTGGTGCATCAGGCTCATTCTGCCTACAGAAGTGTGCCAGGGCTGGCCCAAAATATGATGCTACAAAATATGACGGACAAGAGGTCATCAAATTAACTTGCACATAGTTTGAAGCCACATGAAATAGAGTGTAGCTAAATAATGCTGAAGTATTCTTTAAAAAAACATAGGGCCGTGGTGGCGCTGTGGGTTAAACCGCAGAAGCCTCTGTGCTGCAGAGTCAGAAGACCAGCCGTCGTAGGATCGAATCCACGGGACAGAGGGAGCTCCTGTCGCTTGTCCCAGCTCCTGCCAACCTAGCCGTTTGAAAGCATGTAAAAATGCGACTAGATAAATAGGTACCACCACAGTGGGAAGGTAACAGCATTCTGTGTCTAATCACGCTGGCCACGTGACCACGGAAACTGTCTTCAGACAAAACGCTGGTTCTACAGCTTGGAGACGGGGATGAGCACTGCCCCCTAGAGTCAGACATGACTCGAGTAAATGTCAAGGGGAACATTTACCTATTCTTAAAAATGCACTGGCTGTATAGCTCAACCTAGGTGTTCCAGAGGCTAGGTGTTTCTTTCCCCCTATGCTTCCTTGAGAAAGGAGCCACCCTCAATGGCCTTCGGCAAGCTACACAGTCCCAGAGTGCCGCAATCATTTCTGGCCATGCTGTCTATGATTCATTTTGAGAAAGTGATCTTACTGGGAATATAATTCATAAATGCATTTCAGACCCACCAGCTGGAATCCTATTATGAAACAGCAAACAGGATGCCTTTGCTGTCTTATTAATTTGTGGCACTTTGCTTCTGAGATTTACACGGACTGCATTATGCTGACGGACATAACTAATAGGATTTTGGCTTATATTTTATCAGGCATGGGGAGGTATAACCAAACCTTACAGCTGCTGTCTTTTATCTTCTTTACCTCTTGGATCGCACCAGAAAACTCCACTAGAACATTTACATGCTTGTTTATTTGTTTACTACTGGGAAAAAAGCAGAGACATCACATTGCCAACAAAAGTCCGAATAGTCGAAGCTATGGTTTTTCCTGTTGTGATGTATGGAAGTGAGAGCTGGACCATAAAGAAAGCTGACCGCTGAAGAATTGATGCCTTTGAATTGTGGTGCTGGAGGAGGCTCTTGAGAGTCCCCTGGACTGCAAGGAGAACAAACCTATCAATTCTAAAGGAAATCAACCCTGAGTGCTCACTGGAAGGACAGATCCTGAAGCTGAGGCTCCAGTACTTTGGCCATCTCATAAGAAGAGAGGAAGCCCTGGAAAAGACCCTGATGTTGGGAAAGTGTGAAGGCAAGAGGAGAAGGAGACGACAGAGGATGAGATGGTTGGACAGTGTCACCGAAGCAACTAACATGAGTCTGACCCAACTCCGGGAGGCAGGGGAAGACAGGAGGGCCTGGCGTGCTCTGGTCCATGGGGTCATGAAGAGTCAGACACGACTAAACGATTGAACGAAACGGGGGGGGGGGGGAAATCCTCTAAATTCTTGTATTCAAGGCACCCAGAACAATGTGGAAAAACACTCAGTGGTTATTGTGACATGCGTCTGAGCTACAGTGACTCTGAATTAGTGACTCCTGGAAGGTCCCATCATTCAAGCCCTGGTCAGGTCTTGCAAAACAAAAGCCATGTCATTTTTGACTGAGTCAACCTGTCTCGTGTTCAGCCTTCCTCATCTCTCACGGCCTTCACCTTTCTGCAAGTGTTTTTTAAATTCTCTATTCCATTGGGTCTTGCTATTTTATGATATGCTCAAAGTATATTTCAGTCATTTTAGCCAGCAGAGAGAATTGAGGGTTGATATGATCTACCACCCATTATGTTGTTTTTCTGGCAGTCCGGGTCTCTCCCAAACACACCTTTGAAATAAATTGATTTCTTTTCTTTACCCGTTTTCGCCATTGTCCAGCTTTAACCTCTACACCTAGTAATTCAAAATACTATATTAGATCTCTAGTGACATATCCTTACACTTAAGAATCTTCTCTTGTTCCTTCATAGCTGCCCTTCTTCTTTCTGGGCTACAGTTTCCATTTTGTTTTATGTCCAAACCAAATTGTTGTGGTGGTGGTGGTTGCTGTTGCTGTGTGCTTTCAAGTTGCTCATGGTGACCCTATGAATGAGCCATCTCCAAAATGGTCTGTCCGCATCCTCCATGCTCAGCTCTTCGAAACTCAAGTCTGTGTTTCCTTTAGCGAATCAGTCCGTCTCATATTTGGTCTTCCTCTTTTCCTGAGCCCTTCTACCTTTCCTAGCATTAAGGACTTTTCCAAAGAAACGTGCCTTCTCAAGATGTTCCCAAAGCAGGGCAGCCTAGTTTCAATATTTTTGCCTTCAGAGATAATTCAGGCTTGGTTTAATCTGGGACTCTTTTTTTTTTTTTGTCTTTCTGGAAGTCCAGCACATATAAACCAAGGTATATAAAATCTTTAACAGTTTTTATTTCTCCCTTGTCAATATTAAAGTTACATAAGTCTTGTGTAGTCATGCTTTTTGACTTCTCAATGTGCAACTTAATCTTGCAATCCTGATTTTGCTCCCTTTTAACTTTCACCAGTAGTCATTTTAAGAGATTGCTGCTTTCTGTTTCTTCCACCGACTTTCTTTCCTCTTTCCTCTGGATCTCATCCAGTTTTCTGTATGATCCGTTGTGCATATAAATTGAACAGATAGAGAGATAAAATGCACCCTTGTATGACACTTCTGTGAACTAGAAACCATTCAATTTTCTCACTCCTTGCATGGTGTTAAGGTATCTTTCCCAATCATTCCCCCCACCCCAGAAAAGGTTTTATTCATTAAAATAGCTAATAGAATGTTTTGTGGACTTCTTCATGGGTAGTAAAGTATTCATGATTATAAAGATCACAGATAACCTGTTCTACTTTTGACAAAAAATTAATCTAATTTTTATTCTTCCTTTCCTCTCCAGCCTCTCGTTTCTTTACCTAATGGTCCTGTCAGTTATACAGCTAGTACCATGTTGTCACTTCATTAAATTAGAATTAAAATGATACATTTCATCTCCTTGGATCACCTGTATTTTGGGCTCCCTGCTGACTCACTCTCCAAGGGCAGTCCCATGCAAAGTGCATTGGGGTCATACAGGACATTGTGCGTGCATATATAAATATGTACATCATTACTGTGGCAAATAGGGCTTGTAAGCATGGGGAGATCCTGATGAACTCACCTGCGAAGGTACAGTTGCCTGCAACATGCCGTTGATCTGTTTTCAATCTCAAACCAAGATTGGGCTTTGTGTGTGTGCTTGAATAGAGGGATGTGGTTAAACCGCAGAAGCCTCTGTGCTGCAAGATCAGAAGACCAGCAGTCATGAGATTGAATCCACACGACGGAGTGAGCTCCCATCGCTCGTCCCAGCTTCTGCCAACCTAGCCGTTTGAAAGCATGTAAAAATGCGAGTAGATAAATAGGTACCACCACAGTGGGAAGGTAACAGCATTCTGTGTCTAATCACACTGGCCACGTGACCACGGAAACTGTCTTCGGACAAAACGCTGGCTCCACAGCTTGGAAATGGGGATGAGCACCGCCCCCTAGAGTCGGACACGACTGGACTAAATGTCAAGGGGAACCTTTACCAAGTGTGCTTGAATGGACTTTGGAAGTAGGACTGGAATCCAGCAGAATGAGGTAGCTGACCTGGGCAGACTACGATTTTTTCTTTTGTAATTCCCCCTCCGTATATGAGAGCCAGTGTGATGTAGTGGTTATAAAGATTGGATTACTGTGCCTCAGAAAGCATTCCACCTGAAGTACCAGAGAGCAGTTGCCAGCTAGTAGTGGCCAGTTCTGGCAAATACACCCTGGACATGCATATAAATCTGTATTTCTGGAGGGGTTTATTTAGTATTTTCAGACAGTGGATAAGTGAATCAGTGGATACTGATCTCATGTATAGGGAGGGCCTACCCTGTTTCCTTGAAAATAAGACCTAACCTGAAAATAAGCCCTAGTATGATTTTTCAGGATGCTTGTAATAGAAGCCCTACCCCCAAAATAAGCCTCAGTTAAGTAAAATTCCACCCTCCACCCTTGTGCAGCAACCAGAAGATGATGATGTACAGTATTTGAATAAATGTAGATTGTTGTACATGAAAAAATAAAACATCCCCTGAACATAAGCCCTAATGTATTTTTTGGAGCAAAAATTAATATAAGACCCTGTCTTATTTTCAGGGAAACACGTTATTGTACTGGGCCATAGGTACTAACAGTCTGGCAGTATATGTTTCTGTGTTGCTCGACTGAAACTCTCAGTTAGTCTTGCCTCTGAATACAAAACGGTCTCGTCTCTGCTTAGATTCTGAAGTCACATGAGATCAGGTGTGATTAGAATGATGTGATGGTGTACCTGGACAGTGGCAGTTCTAGGTAAAAAAAAATTGAGAACAGAGGGAGTGTGGAGGTTGAAATACATGTATTTCACTGGTGGAAATCCTGTTTGTGCACAATGCGAACGACATCATCATCAGTGACAGATTTCTGCCGATTAAAGGCTTCCTCTGGAGATGGTGGGGAGCACATGACTTTGTCGCATTGTGCATGAGTGCCATGCACCCTGAAATCACTAAAAGAAACTTTTAATCAGTATCGGTGTGCTACTGCTGATGTCATCGTTCCCTTTGGGCACATGGAGCTGCACAGCAGGATTTCAGCCATTGTGTCTGGACACGATGCCCTCCCGGTAGCACAAAGTTGACCCATAAATGACTTTGTAGTGACCAATCAAGAGTGTGAATCATTTGTGCAAAGAAGCAAATTATTCATACTCTTGATCAATCCTTGCAAGGTCAATTAGGATACAGAATCAAATCAAGGATTTGGCCCCAAAAGAGCCAGGAAAACGAAGTTAATTTTTAAAAGTTGCATTACAATTTAATTTTTTTTAAAAGTTGCTTTCAAAAAGTTAGCATAGTCCAGAAAGCAACTTTTTCAAACCCTGGACTGAAGTCATCTGACAGCATGTAGGTTCTATTTATTAAGACGCAAGAATTATAATAAAATCTTATAATTGTCAAGAACTATGTTACAATGTTGACTTCTTAGTACATGTGATTTCTGTTGTGCTTCAATTCTGCTGCATAATTCTCTTGCTGTGTTCACCCATGCCATTTCAGGAAGTAATAACTCCTTCACATAATAAGCTAAATGGTTTCCCTAGCCTTTTCTAAACAGCATGTTCACAGCTCTTGTTTAATAGCACCACGCTCCTTTTCCCAGGTTATTTTTTAAAGCAGCTTTGCAGGTTTAGATATGAAATGCAGGGACTAGCGGCGAGCAACATGAAAGCACTAAATTGAGAATGGAGCCAAACCAAGCAAAACGAGTTTCCAGAGAGAAAAATGTAAACGTTTGCATTTGGGGTGGAGAAAATCGGATCCAGAAATCTAAGCTGAGTGACAGCTGGCTTGGCAGGAGTATGTGTGAATATGACCTGAGGACCCCAGAGACCACAAGCTAAACACAAGGCAACATTGTGATGCAGTAGCAGGGGGGGAAAAAGAAGCAAATGCAGTACTAGGATGCACGAACAAATGTATAATGTCTAGATCAAGAAAAGATTATTGTTTTATTTCGCTTTGGTCAGACCTCACCCGGAACCCTTGGGATACCTCCCAGTATTACAGTTGTGTGATTTTATATAGTGTTCACACATTTCAGCTTGTGACAAATGTATTGCTAGTATTCATGGGGGAATGAGCCAGTGCTTACTTGATCTGCTGGTCTGCAATTTTAAAGTACTTGCGTCTAGGCTGGGTATTGCGCATGTTGTGAAAGCTTAAATCAATCGCACAGCGGAGAGAGTTGGCACATTATGATACAAACAACTGCTGTTGACCCTCGATTTGAACTGTACATAAAACAAGTGCAATTTTCCTTATACCCAATATTAAGAACAGTATGCTTAGGTGTGGAGGATGCCTACTTGCTCTCTCCTCGTTCCTAACGCTATATTCATTCTGATGGTTAAATTACTTGAATGACTACCTTGAAGTGTATGAGCAAGCCCATGTTTCAGTATAATCTTTGGAGGCCCTCTTCACTGCTGCTCCTACCACATAGGGATAAAGTTGTCACATGCAACTGAGACGTGCGTTGCAGTCCAAGAAGCTGTTGCATATAACTGAGCTGTGCTTTGAAAGAATAAGAATTTAAAAATCCCTTGCCCTTCGTCAGAATGCAGTCCCTAACCTTCTCCGAATTGGTGTTTAGCCCCAGGGCTGGAAAAAGCTCCCAACTCCTTACATATATGAATAATCAAAGAATTCTAAGCCAAGGAATTTTTTCTTTCATCTGAGAACAAGCACTAGGATACTCCCAATCCTCCTATAGAATAATCGACTAGTGGTTACCTAGGAGCCACCGGAGTTAGGCATATGGATAAAATTCTGTCGGATGGCCATCCCCAAGGTTGCTAAGCCACATTGTTGTTGTAGTGAGGGCATACCCTCCTAGCAAGATGCGGCTGTATCTGAGAGCTGTGGCTACCCATTCTTCCTCTTTCTCATAGTGATAGAGAGCTAACTTCAAAGCCTTTCTTTGACCAATCCTAATTGGCATTAGGGGACGTGGTGGCCCTGTGGGTTAAACCGCAGAAGCCTCTGTGCTGCAAGGTCAGAAGACCATCAGTCGTAAGATCGAGTCCAGGTGATGGAGTGAGCTCCCGTCGCTTGTCCCAGCTCCTGCCAACCTAGTAGTTTGAAAGCATGTGAAAATGCGAGTAGATAATTAGGTACCACCTTGGTGGGAAGGTCACAGCGTCCCATGTCTAGTCGCGCTGGCCACGTGACCACGGAAACTGTCTTCGGACAACCGCTCTATGGCTCTACGGCTTGGAGACGGGAATGAGCACCGTGCCCCAGAATCGGACACAACTGGACTAAATGTCAAGGGGAACCTTTACCTTTAACTATTGTTCTATCTGTATACTGTCAACTATCTGTGAGCTTATAAGTTTAATAAAAGAGAGTCCTCCTGGGGGTGTTGCATAGAGTCACCCATCTGGAGCACTACTGGCAGACATCCCTGTGTGTGGCTGATTTCTTTAACTTCTCTCTCTAAGACTTTTTGCTATCCTAATTATCTGGTGGTCACCTAACCTGTCAGCCTTCTCACTTCATGACTGCAACAACATTCAGTAAACCCCTTGCCATTGTGAGCTGAGGTGGTCTTGTGGTGAGACTTCAGTGCAGGGATGCTGGCATATCTTTGGTCCGAATCCCACGTCTGAATCTTTGGTCCCAAGTCTGAGTCCCTATTGAAAATAAGCTTCCCCCCCACACACACACACTTAGAAAAAAGGGATGGGAGGACAGGTTCTGATTTGTGAGCTCAATCCAAGTCATTCGGGGGGGGGACCAGTAAGTCCAACTTGACAAGAAGTCCCATGACTTGACCCCCCCCACCTCTGCTTCAATGAAGAAATTTCAAACCTTCCAGCAGGTGAGTGAGACAAGGAACTCTTTCTAGACAATGTGTACAAAATTCCTCTTAGCAAAACTAGTGTTCTCTCTATCTCCCCCCCCCCCCCCGTTTTTTCTTTGAGAAGCAAAGCTCACACCCAAGACAGGACTGGATCTGTTAATTTTGAATGTGTCTTTGGAACAAAGGAGAGACCGTTGCAGTTTTGCACAATTAGGTTCTTTAAATACCCTTTTTCTGGCCACATAGGTCTGTCTATAATATTGATTTTAGGATTTCTGCAGCCCAACCATATGCACATTTAGTGAATTCAGTGAGATGCAGGTTATTAGAAGTTGCACAAAACCTTCTCAATAGTGCCAAGAAAAAGTCTGCTCTCCTCACTGGCGAGAAGTCCAGTTCCTTGACTTCATGGGCAAAGGGGACAAGCAAAGATTTACATTTCTACTCTGACCTTTCGTCATCTCAGTAGTACCATGTGTGCCCTACAGGTCAGTAATTAGCAGTCCGAAATCTTTGTTGATCTGCTGCAAATCATAAAGGAGAGGCATATAGATCCATCTTCCACCCACTCCTGGTTTACTTGTTGAATCACTCAACAGCAGGGTTTGACCCTGCTCAAAATATTTGTATCTCTTTTCTTTGGTCATTCAGGATAATTTATGGAGTAATTAATGCACCAAAGTGAATTACATCGAGCTTTTTCAATTCATTGAACCTGAGCTTGGCCTTGATTTTTGTTAATTCCAGCTGGGCTCGAGTCTTTGGACAGATATAATTCAATCACAACAAATAGCAAGGGAAATGATCTGCTCAAAGACCTTCCCTATAGGAAGCCAGAATTTAAATTAACCCTCCTGTCTCATGGGCTCCAGATTATCACATATTATCAATTGTGAGGATAACATAACATAGGAGCTCACAGGAAGGGCATAGCTGAGTAGGAAATAATTTTATTGATATGTAATTTGCATTTTTGTTCCCAACAGATTTTCTTCTTAGAAAGCTAAGTTGGGTATACTTACAACTGAGATGTAATGGTTCAGAGTGGAGACGTTGGTGCTGAGAAGGGAGCATTGCCTCTGGGTGAAGTCTGAGAGAATGATTGGAAAATTAATTTTAAAGAGAATGAATGTAAGGGTGTGCTAAAGCCTCTTATAACCACGAGATTCAGGCTATCATTGCTCAGTAATGGATATTTAAAAATATAAATGTTCAAGTTCTCCAGAACTCTTATTCAAGATTAGAGTATTAAAACAAATAAAAAGGAGAGTGAGGACTGAAAAATGTATTTGGATTAGAAAATCCGAATGTCTCGCCAGATGTTATGGCTGCTGTTCTTGTAGACAGACATTGTTGTCCAGTGGAAATGGCAGATTCAGGAAACAAATATTGAAAATTGTTGGTTTACTTCCTCTTCCCACTTTTTATAATGATATCTTATTAATATCTATATACTTAACTGTTTTTGGCTTTTAAATATGGCATTTTAATGATCTAAAACTGCTTTGGGTACTTTTTAAAGGCAGGGTAAAAATATTTTAAATATACTATTACTATTACTATTACTATTACTATTACTATTACTACTACTATTACTATTACTATTACTATTACTATTACTATTATTATTATTATGATGCCATATGGTTTTCAGCCATGGTCTCTTTATGCCAAGGAGAAACTAAGCATTCTGTATCACACTGTTCCTGGCTGAAGACAGTGCTTGTGCGGTACATTTCGTTGGGTGTAAAGAAATGATACCATCTCCAGGAGAAGAGGCCTGGGCTGCGATATCAGTTGAAGAGAGAAAGGAAAAGATGCAGGAGGAAGACATTGTGTGATGAGAGGTCCCAGTTAATATCCTTATGAATGATTTTAGCATATTATTACACCAATTAAAAATTATAATTTTCCAAGCTTGCAAAATATACCCATTAAAAATAACTTTCCAGGCTTTAATAATAATAATAATAATAATAATAATAATAATAATAATAATAATAATAATAATAATAATAATAATAATAATAATAATAATAATAATAATTTTATTTATTTATTTATTTATTTATTTATTTATTTATTTATTTATTTATTTATACATACCCCGCCTATCTGGACTACCAGACCACTCTAGGCGGCTTCCGAAATAAAATAAAAATAAAATACAATAGAAATACAAAAATGTGCATAAACATGGAATAACAATTACAATCACAGTAAAATAAGGAAAAATAGTATAAGGAAAATTAGAAAAAGAAAATTAGAAAAATTAGGGAAAAAAATAGCTAGGTCTATTTAGGCGTCTTCCCTTCTTGGCATGACGCACATAGGGCCCCTTCTATGGGGTCAGAGAAGAAGCATGGAAGCGACAGAGCTGTTTTGATGTCATCAAACCGTGAAATTAAATTTAAGGGTTGTACTAGGTTAAAAAGTCAATTAAAGCTAAAATGGTAGTTGTATCCAGGTTAATGGAAATTTTTAAAGGTACTTAGAATTCTCAGCTGTAGTTCAAGAGAGCGCACTAGAATTGTCTCATCAGAGTACAAATCTCGGGATTCCCTAGGATAAAGGTATTTATTAAACTGCTATAACTCTTTTGATTGTAAAGAGACTTTTTAACTGTAACTGTTGCATAGTTTTGAAGTTTTGCTAAAATTCCTTTTTGCTACATAGTAGAAGTATAGAGATCCGCAGAGGAAAATAGCTACAAGTTCCCCATCCCTTTCTCATTAACTGGCTTCTTTGTCGGAGACATACAATCACTTAAAGTCTCAATAATTCACTCTGAGACATTTTAAAAAAACACACACATTTATTTAGTTGCAGTTGCTTGAAATTCCAGGTTTGAGATTGTCGCTTTCTTTACTGCACATCTACTGGCAACCAACTGAACAGAACAACAGCAAAACCACTGTCTCCAGCAGATGAAAGAGAAGGAAATAGCACTTAGCAGACAGGCAGGGCTCTCTTTGATATCAAAGGCTCTAAGGAACAATTGGTTAGTGTTAGAAGACAGTCACCCCAGACCAGAAAAGTCATTCCAAGTCACACAAACTTCAGACAGTGTGTGAGGTTGCAAATAAAACTCTATTAATAGTTTCCATAACTCATAATCCTTGTGTCCAGTGCTGGCTAGTGATTATGGCAGTTGCAGTCAAAAAGGTGATTTTTCCAAGCTCTGGTGAATCTCAGGGTTTGATTAAATTAGGAGTCATATGAACTTTGTCACATGACTGAATTCCAGTGGCTTCATGAAGATGGCTCCATCCAAGTCAGATTTCAGATAACTCATGTATGGCAATGCACAGCTTATCTAACTCGCCTCTGTCTTGTTTCCTTGCATGCAGCAAAGCCACACCAGATGCCCAGCCCACAAATGTTCTGTGGAATCGCCAGGATGGTTACCGATCCAGCATCCTACTGTAAGTCTGACCCTTCTTCTCTGTTTGCAAAGTTTTGAACTGAAGAGGTGCGCTTACTGGAGTTCAAGAGTATAATATCAGATTGTTTGATAATATTCTGATGGAAGGACCCAAGGATGGCACTGCCTCATCTGGGTGACCTTCTTTTCAAGCTTACGTTTTGCAGTTGTGTTCTGGTTGTGATTCTGTATCCTACTTTGGATGTTTACTGCTTCTAGAAATGTGGAATGCTAGTGAGTTAGCTAGGGGATAGGAAATGGCTTGTTGGTGATAGCTACTGTAAAACTTCCAGAAAGAGAAATACATTTCTCCCTTGAATTACATGGATCTGGCAGCACAGTTTGGGTTATACATTTTTTTATCCAATGAATGAATGAATGAATGAATGAATGAATGAATGAATGAATGAATGAATGAATGAATGAATGAATTCAGGAAGTGGCTTCAGAAAGGTGGGTCTTGGGCTTACCTAGGGGCCTTTCATTGGCAGTGCCCATAGTCTGATAGTGGAGACCCAAGCAGCTCCACAAGGTGGTTGCGGAGGGTATTGGGGCATGCCAGGAGATTGACGTGGTTTGGGGGACCTCTGTGTTAATCAACTGTTTATGTTTGGGGGGGGGCATAAGAGTGATGCATGGATTTTGAGCTACACAGGCATCTGGCAGCCCTAACACCAGTGTTGTTGAAGGAAGACGTGTAGACTCTTTTCTGTGGTCAAGGTTCGTGTTGTTCTGATTTTCTCCACATCTCAGACGATGGAATTTGAATCAGAATTTTTTGCAACTGGGACACTTAATCTGGGAATGCATCTCACTGAATTCACTAAATCTGCATATGGTTGGGCTGCGGAAATCCTAAAATCAATATTATAATATTCTCCTTGTCCAGACAGACCCATGTGGCCAGAAAAAGGGTATTTAAAGATTTCCTCCTATAAGTGAGTGAAGAAAGAAAGCCTCTTTTTAAAAAAATCAGAACCAGGATATTATGAAAGTGCTTTAGCCTGGGACTCAGTTTTGTTTCACATGCTGCTTCTGTGACAGATGCTCCTGTGAGGCTCGTGGGAGGCATCCCTCTATAACAGTGATCCCCAACCTTGGGCCTCCAGATGTTCTTGGACTACAACTCCCAGAAGCCTTCACCACCACCTCTGCTGGCCAGGATTTCTGGGAGTTGAAGTCCAAGAACATCTGGAGGCCCAAGGTTGGGGACCACTGCTCTATAAGGGAGAACAAGCAGGATATGGCAATAAATACAATACAGGGATGGCCAAAAATATTGGTACCCTTCTCAGAAAATGCAACCCTTCTCTCAGAAAATTGTTGCATTTGCAAATGTTTTGGTACTCGCATGTTAATTTTTTTGGTTCACATTGGAACAATACAAAAACACATAGAAGAAATGTCAAATCTGATACAATCCCACATAGCAACCCAAAAATGTACTGGCCAAAATTACTGGTACCCTGTCTGAATTGTAAGAAATAATTGCTTTTCAAGCATGTGATGCTCCTTGAATTTGTATTTAGGCACACCTGTCACAAATAAGAGGTGTGGGGAATATAGTAATCATACTTGCAGCCAGTTAAGATGGAGAAAAGTTGACTTGGCCTTTGTGTTGTGTGTGACACTGAGCATGGAGAAAAGAATGAAGTGTAAAGAGTTGTCTGTGGATTTGAGAGAAAAATTGTGGAAAAACATGGACAAACCCAAGGCTAATAGTCCATCTCCAGAGATCTTAATGTTCCTGTGTCCACTGTGCACAATATCATCAAGAGGTTTACAGCCCATGGCACTGTAACCAAACTCCATGGATGTGGACGGAAGAGCAAAATTACTGAAAAATTACAACAAAGGGTTGTTTGAATGGTGGATACAGAACCAAGATTAACTTCCCAACCAATTCAAGCTTATATGCAGACACAGGGTACAACAGTGTCAGCTCGCACTATCCGTCACCATCTGAATGAAAAGAGACGCTTTGGTAGGAGACCCAAGAAGACACCACTGCTGACACAAAGGCATAAAAAAGCAAGACTGACGTATGCCAAAACTTACATGACAAAACCATGGGCGTTCTGGGAGAACATACTGTCCGCAGTACGTTCTCCCAGAGAACGTAGAGCTTTTTGGTCAAGGACATCATGGAACTGCTTACAGAAAAAGAAACGAGGCATTCAAAGAAAAGAACACAGTCCCTACAGTCAAACATGGTGGAGGTTCAAAGATGTTTTGGGGTTGCTTTGCTGCTTCTGCCACTGGATGCCTTGACTGGTATCATGGAATCTAATGATTACCAAAGAATTTTTGGGGCACAACGTATTGGCCAGTGTCAGAAAGCTGCGTCTCCACCAGAGGTCATGGGTCTTCCAGCAGGACAATAACCCGAAACACATTTCCAAAAGCACTCAGAAACGATTACAAACAAAGCGCTGGAGAATTCTGAAATTACCAGCGATGAGTCCAGATCTGAATCCCATAGAACACCTGTGGACAGATCTCAAAACAGCAGTTGGGAGAAGACATCCTTCAAATCTGAAGGCCTTGGAGCAGTTTTGCAAAAGAAGAGTGGTCTAAAATTCCAGCAGAGACGTGTAAGAAACTCATTCATGGTTATAGGAAGCAATTGATTTCAGTTATTTTTTCCAAACGGGGTGCTACCAAATATTAAGTTAAGGGTGCCAATAACTCTGGCCAATGAATTTTTTGGGTTTCTATGTGGGATTGTATCAGATTTGGCTTTTCTTCTCTGTATTTTCGTGTTGTTCCAATGCAAACCAAAGAAATGAACATGTGAGTACCAAAACATTTGCAACTGCAACAATTTTCTGAGAGAAGGCCTGCATTTTCTGACAGAATTGCAAGATTGCCAATATTTTTGGCCATGACTGTATCTCTGCTTTCTGGTTGGAGATAGAACATGGGTTTCTTTATCTTGCCTTCTCATTGAGAAGAATTGGTGAGAGGGGAAAACTCCATTTTATTGGTGATCCAGTAATGGGGAGAAAGAGGGGATGATGTGTGTGGGAGAATTTGGTGAGAGAAAGACCTTCCTGTGGGCCTTCCACAGTCTTGATTTCTTTCACCGATGGGCCAAATTGTCTTCTCCCATGGTCCAAAACTTTAGAAGGGAGCATTGGCTGCTTCCCATGGCCTCTAAGATTCTCTGTATTCCTGTAGTCCTTAACATTGGATCTCTGTGAGCAGTGTTTCCGCTTCCTTGATGTCGATCTTTCATGGTGTTTTCACTGGAGTGCTAATAATGTGCAAACAGAGAAAAACAAAAGGCTTCTAGGCTTTTTGGTAACCACGTGAACTCCTTGCCTTGCCTGTTGAACAAGATGCTGAAAATGCTACGGTAATATTTGTCATCTGTTGTACAGAGATGGAGGCAACATACAGTGTAACCTGCAGTACAAACTGACCTAAGATATAAAAGAAAAGAGTCTCAAGGCATGCTTGGATGCTCTTACATCTCAGTTTCTTGAAAAGGAGTGCTCCATCAGCCTATGATACTGTGCATCCTTTTGTGGGGCCAGGATTCTACTTAATTTACCAAACACAAAATGACAGTTGCAGAACTGATTCCCCCCCCCCCACTTGCCTACAGTTTCCATCACATTCCCGGCCCCACTGATTGTGTAGCTGAGTGCAAGATGGACATCCCTGGAAAACAAAGAAAATCTGCTCCCACAATTGCCATTCTGCACCTGATAAATCAAACATGATATTGTCCATGGAACTCAATAAATAAGGTTTGTTGATTCAGGATAGCATCTGAGTCACTATATAGGTCAGAAAAAAACATTGGCAGGCACTTTGATCCTGCAAACCAAGTCCCCAAGGATATTGTACCATGCTTGAAAAACTTTTGGATAGTATCATTTCCCCCTGTGGATTATGATAGATACCATTTCTTATTTCTGCCACGTCTGGATTTTTGACCTGGAAATTTCATTTGGGGTTGCTTGCTACTTTGCTTATTCCCTCCATGTCTATTTGTGAGTCTGACAAAAATTTCTTGAAAATGATGATGTACGTGTTATGCTCCGTTTTATCAAAATATATTGAGAATAAAGGGCTCTTTTTCATTTTTGTTTTTTCCTTGGGAATTAATGCAGGAGCAATGAATTCTCCTCAGCATTGTGATGGTGTCAGACTCTGCAACTGTATATATATTTTCAAAAAATACATCATGTTTTGCATCCCACATCATGTTCGCTCATTCCAAATGAATAGCAAGCAGAAGTATGGCTCTTTTACCATTGGGTTTGTTTGATGAATGTCAGGAATGATAGTATTCATCACTTGCTTCTTTTGCTGTAATGAAGTTGGTTGGCTTCGGGGGTCAGAAAGGAACTTTGCCCTAGTGAGATTAGTCTGTATAATTGGTATTCTGCATGTGCAGCCTAGGTAGAAGATCTGCTAATGTTCTGATGCCTGATTTTACTATGTCTTTTTTTTAAAATTGTGGCTTGTTCCAATGTACTTTGGTTTCAGCACTCCTTCATTATTTCTGTAGAAAGAGCTGCTGATGGGAAAATATATATTTGTTTTTCCACAGTACAGTAGGACTGCTGTATCCATGAGATCAGTACCTGCAGCTTCACTTATCTGCCTCCTGAAAATATTAAATACTCAAGAAATAAGAGTTTCCAAGATGTATTACCAGAACTGGTCACTAGAGGGAACCAGAGACTATGCTATATATAGGATTTCTATATCCATGCTTTCCTGCATCTGTGGGTGGGAGTTTGGAACCAATCCCCCATGGAGGTTGTACATTACTCATCAGTCCTCTGTTTTAAAGAAAAGAAAGTCCATGTGCACTTCCTGTATCCCTATAGCAGCCACTCCTCTCGTTGATTACATTGCACCAGCCCTGTTCTCTGGAGTGACTCTACTCTGATGCAGGGTCAGCATCAGAGTCACTCTACTATTAGACTGAATGAGACTTCTGCCTCGGATATAGGAGACTGATGTGTTTGTTGGAAGACAGACTTGTATTTGCTACAGATGCTCTCAGGTGTAATCGATATTTGGTAGGTAACAATGGGATTGGATAGTAAAAGAATTAATAACAAATTTATTAAAAGTGGCAAGGCTAAGCAACTGGAAAGTAAAGTATGATTTTTCCATTGAATGATTCATATAAGGAAGTGTGGAATATCGTTATTAATGATAAGTTAACTTGTGTATTACGGTAGAACAGATTGGATGAGTAAGAGTATTTTTAGTGATCGTTTGGGAGTTTTTACTGATTATATACTTAAAAAAGGTAAGGACTGTATACTTTCACACGATCCAATGCAGTTTTGGATGTGAAATTCATAAATTAAAAAAAATTGACTTAATATATCTCTAAATGGTCCCAGTGGAGGGGTGCACTGTTTGAGTAATTGTACAGTTTATATTGCTTTTGGTTTTGTGTTTATTACATTTTTTCTAGGTTTGCATTTTTGTATTTTTATTGTTTTGCTTTTTATTTCTTTTCTCTTCGATTTAATTAAAAATTAAGAAAACTGCAGAGAAAAAATAATGAAAAAAAAATGAAACTGCGATAATAAACTGTATTTAATTGGATTATAGGTAGGGCTGGGATTGATATGTGGAATGAATGGGCATATCAGCTCTCTTAACTTTGGAGTATACTCCAGTAAACAGCCACACAATTCAGAACGGCTGGATATTTTTGGCCCACAATTCCTAACTTTTGCCCCATTGGGTGGTTCTGATGGGAGATGAAAGCCAGAACACACGCTTAAAGATTCGTACGCACCAGTGGCAAACTTCTGCATTCATGTGTCACTATATCAGAAGACTGGTGCCAACAATTGTTATTATGGGCATACCAGTCACAGCCTGTGCTAGACCATGGGTTTCCAGTCTGTGGGTCATGACCTCCGAGGAGGTCACAAAGTGTTTTTGGGGTGGGTTAGGTCACCACAGTTACTTTTAGTTGCAATTAGTTTTATAGGAAATTTCTCTGCAAAGTTTTTCAACACTTATTTATTTCAATATGGCTACACTGCAGTGTTCAAAAGGATTCTGGTTGGGAATGTTCATAAATGGAGGCGAGGACATGTGACGTGCCCAAGGGTGCTGCCATGATGGCTGATTGACAAAGCCGATGTACCAATCCTGTCAGAGTGGGTGGTCGCTGTTGGATATCCTGGAGCGATGGTCACCACCTCTTTCGCTTTTCAGCGTGTTTTCTTTACCCCATTAAAAATGCCTTTTTATGCAAATGTGGCAGGAGGTTTCAGGTCACTTGGCTATCATAAAAGGGGGTCGCAACCTTGAAAATGGTTGAGAAACACAGTAATAGACCGAAAAAAAATTCACAGTGGGCAAGCCCCCCCCAGTTCAAAATAAGAAGTGCCTGAACAACCACTTCTGAGTGTGTTTGTGTGTATGTGTTTTTTTAAGAAGGTCTTTTTGCTTGGACAAATGAGGGGGACACCCCTCCCCACCTAATAGAAAAGCTGCAATTCCTGGATGTCACTCAAAGGAGGAAAGACTGTGGGTTTCTACCCACCCCACAAAATGGCCTTGGGGTGCTACGTGCAACCTTTAAGCCACAACATGTTCACCTTTATCTCTAGAACTGTAACATGAACTTGCGGAATATTTCTGCTTTATGCAACTCAATAGCCTTTTCTGTTTCCTTGCTAAGCCTGAACACACATTTTATCACACTTTTATTGCAAGGCGGAACATATCCCAGGGCCCAACTGACTGGCTGTTTATGTCACAGCGAGTAATGTTGAACTCCCTCACAGCAAGTACAATATTTGGACTGAACACTGAAGCATTTTTGAGGGAAGGATTGTTATTTTTCTCGCTTTCCTCAGAAGAGATCAATAGAATATGATCCCCTTCAGAAGGGATGTTGAGCAAAGTGTGTAAGAAGTCTTTGCTTATGTTATTACCTCCTAGGGTTTGAAACCTTCACTGTATTGGTTCCAACAATCTTTGAGGCCCCTCCTGTTTCTCTCTTTTTCTACTCTCAAGCGTGGGAGCATCCCTGGGATTGACTGCATATCTCTTGGGACTGGTGGGTGGGAATTTGATTAGCCTTTTCTAGAGCAAATACTTCTTCTTGTCCGGAGCTTGGATGTCATTGCGGTTCACAGCTTGTATCGGGTTGGGGGAAGCAGAATTAATGTTTAATATAGCACTCTACACGTGTGCAGAAACTGGTCCTGTATTCTGAGCTGGCTAAGCACTCGGGGCCAGAATTTCTGACCTCAGACTAGAGGCAAACTCTGAGAAGTGTGCTGTGTTTTTCTGAGCCAGGAAATGCACACAACTAAAATCGTATCTGCAAATATTGTAGATGCCAAGTCTTCTTCTATGAAACTCTTTTTGCAGTTACAGTAGTAACGTTTCTGTAGTTTTGAGGATTATGCTAAGCTCTGCTGGGCATGTCTGGGGAGATAAGGCGAAATTGTTTTTTTCGTGAGAACAAACTCCGAATTATTCTATTGCCACAAAATCAGACTTGCAAGGAGAAGCTGAAGAAGAAGAAAACAAGTATTTCACGTCTGGACTGCCAGGAAGATATTGGCCCTGATTTTCTGTGTGATGTCCTTGTTTAAACCCATTTCGAAACGGGGGACTCTTGACTCAAATTAGCTCAAATTAATTGCCCAAGGACGGCGCTAGGCCTGCAGACTTTTCTTTCCTACTGCCGTTTTTCCAGCACTGCCGTTATAAAATATCCCTGAAGGAGATCTCTTCGCAGTTAGTGTGTTAACTGTGAAACATGGGACTGTCTTCTGAGCAGGCTTTCGGTTATGTAACAGCTAGAAAGAGTTTCCCAATGAATTTGTGTTCGTCTGGGAAATTTGCTGACCAAGGGCTGCCCCTCTGGTGAGGTAATCAAAGCGTTCACCCACAGGAAGGAGTGGAGATCAAGCACAAGCCGTATTACTAGTTTCAGTGCACCCAGTAATGTTTGGATTTATTTCAAAGGTTGGTTATTTCTCAGCGTCGGAGTATGATGCGACAGTTCTCAACTGCAAACCAAGATTCATGCCCAGAAGTGATACCGTTGTCACTGCAAATGCAATACATCTATGTGGACCTAGCAGGATAAATGCCGGCTGTACAGTCTGATGAGCTGGCAGATTAATGCTGTGCTCTCGCAGCTCTTCATTGCTGTGTTATTTTAAAACTCATGTTTCTTCCCTGATAATACCTCACAGAGGGGTGGCGCTATAATGCTTTCTAGACATTAATTCCTTTCTCTGGTGAAGAGGGAGAGGATGGGGGAAAACCTTTTTCTATATTAAATCTTGCTGTTAGGTTGCTTTGGCCTTAATATTGTTTGTTGTTTAGTCGTTTAGTCGTGTCTGACTCTTCGTGACCCCATGGACCAGAGCACTCCAGGCCCTCCTGTCTTCCACTGCCTCCCGGAGTTGTGTCAAATTCATGTTGGTCGCTTCAATGACACTGTCCAACCATCTCGTCCTCTGTCGTCCCCTTCTCCTCCTGCCCTCACACTTTCCCAACATCAGGGTCTTTTCCAGGGAGTCTTCTCTTCTCATGAGATGGCTAAAATATTGGAGCCTCAGCTTCAGGATCTGTCCTTCCAGTGAGCACTCAGGGTTGATTTCCTTTAGAATTGATAGGTTTGTTCTCCTTGCAGTCCAGGGGACTCTCAAGAGCCTCCTTCTTAATAGGGTTTCTGAAATACGTGAGATGTTCAGGGATTGGTTTTGCCATTGCTACTCAATCCCTTCCCTGTGAGTTTCCCTGGCTAAGGAAGGATTTGAACCCAGGCCTTTCCAGTCTTTATGCAGCACTCCGTCCACCAGGCAACAGCAGTTCTCAGTAATAAATCTACAATTATGTAATACATAACTATTTATAAAATACCTCCCTATGTTATAAAAAGTGTATAATCTAACCATGGAAGAGACTATGTGTGCAAGTTCACATGTAAACAGAACAATTGTGTGATTTATTATTTTATATTTGTGGGTTTTTTATGTCTAACTAACTTTGCATGTGAATTATTAGCTGCCCTGGACTGTCGTGAGGAAAAGCGGAATATAAAATTACTAAATAATTAATTCTGTGTGAGAAAGAGAAGAAGAGAGAATATTGTATAATGTTATACAACCCAATAATAAGTCTGTAAACCTTTTTACAATATAACATGTGGCCCACCAGAATTATTAGACTGAATCATCCCTCACTATTCCTTATGCTGCCCAGGGCTGTAGTAACACCTGGTGTGCTGTTTCTCTATCAAGCTTCCCTTTCTTTGCTAAAATTTCATTTCGCTGTGCAGCAAAAGTTTAGGGATTGACAGGGTAGAACAGCTTCAAATTCCCTGGATTAGTCCATTCCTTTTTTCTCATCCAGCTGGCACTTACAGTCTCAGGAACTCACTCTGAGGCATTAGTAAGAGAAGGAATAAAAGGTTTCATTACTTACAATTGAGCAGATCCAACAGCAAACGGGTAAACATGACCATGTTCAACAGACTCACTGCTTCTGACAAAGTACAGAGGGGATAAAAAACACTGGGCAATGAACTGGGGCTCTCTTTGAATTCAGAGACAGGAAGGAACCATTGGTGAGTGCTGGGTAGCTGGACAGTCTCCCTAGCCCAAAAGGGTCCCTCCTAGACAAACCTACTAAAGGCAGCATGCGAGGTTGCAAAAACTCCCAATGAGCTATCCTGGGAAGGGCTAGTGTTTGGTTGTTAGCCAAAAACTTATGGAGGCCAAATTTCGGTCATCCCTGCACAGCATAAGGTAACCAATGTGCTTCATGCTAAGGCATCTTCACTTGAACGGGTGGAGATGTACAAATGGTCACAAAATTTTTGCACGCTTGAAAAAAATGACACAAATTGTAGTTAAGCTACTACCAAGAAATGGCTTTAGCTACCAGTTGACAATTGCGAGAGCCAATGCAGGGTGTTTAAATTTCTTTCCCTTGCACCCCCCACTACTCCAAAGAAGCTACCCCCCCCGCCCAAACCAAGAAATGTGAGCTCCAGCCAATGGTACATTTCTTGCTGAGCGGTCACTGTGAATTATAGACAGCCCCGTGGTTTATGCCTGGCGGTGTTGGTTGGAGAACGAACAGCACGCCCTCGCTGCGAGGTTGAATTGCAAGCTTGCATGTTTTACGCTCCTTGGCAAGCGGCTTCGCGTTTTTGTAAGTTACAGTGATTTAACAGTTTAATGAAACCGTGGTACATCTTGGAGCTTTTGAAGCTATTACACTTTTAAAGCGCCTTCTCCCCCCCCCCCCACTCCCCCCAAAACCCTCCTAAGGCTTTGGCAGAAGTGGGAACATTTGGGGAAATATATAAAACAATAAAAATTAGAATTCTGTTGCCTTAACATTTTAAAAGGGCAAGCATGTAAGCAATGCTACTTGCTGGCTAGGTTGTCTGCTCTTGCAAGCCATCTTTCCCTGGTTGCACCACTGATCATGCAGTTGGTTGAATTGGCTATTTAGACAACCGGCACCTGAGGAAATGGAGAAAAAAACACAACACTTGTGCAGCGGCCCTTACACATGCAGCTCTTTGCAACTGTAATTCACCCAAATTGTTTAACTTCAGATATTGTATGTGTTGTTGTTTAGTCGTGTCCGACTCTTCGTGACCCCATGGACCAGAGCACCCCAGGCCCTCCTGTCTTCCACTGCCTCATGGAGTTGGGTCAGATTCATGTTGGTCGCTTCGGTGACCCTGTCCAGCCATCTCGTCCTCTGTCGTCCCCTTCTCTTCTTGCCGTCACACCTTCCCAACATCAGGGTCTTTTCCAGGGAGTCTTCTCTTCTCATGAAGATATTGTATATAGTGATGCTGTAATTGGATGTCATTGTGAGCATGTTGTGGTCACTGAAAATCACAGCACAGCCTCAAATTCTGTTTTCTTCTAGATTTAACCCCCCCCCAAGACATTTCCCAGCATTCTTCACCATTGGCTGTTTTGTCTAGAACTGATGGGAATTGCAATCCCTTATCTCGTGGGCCAAGGTTTACACATCCTGGACCTAGCAAATCAGCAATAATATCACTTGTGACATGATGCCATACTAGCAGATAGCCACATGATAAAGTCCCCAAAGCTTATCAGATCAAGAGCAGAAATCATTGTCCTTTCATATAACAGGTTTCCTGGTATTATCACAAAGCAAGAGTTAGACCTGGCTATGTATTGATGCCACAAAGCCAAAGAGAACGAGGGCGCTACTTCTCTCCTTCACTCGGAATGTACAAACTTGGTTTAGGCATCTCATCAGAAATCATCCAAAAATGGGACATTTACCGTATTTTTCGCTCGATAAGACGCACCTTTCCATAACACGCACCAATTTTTTAGGAGAAGAAAACAGGAAAATATAATCTGTTTTCTTTGCTCCATAAGACGCACAGACTTTCCACCCCCCTGTTTTGTGGGGGAAAAGTGCGTCTTATGGTGCGAAAAAAACAGTATTTCATATTTTTTAAAAAAAACATAGGAATACTTCAGAAAGCCTCCAGATCACATAGAATAAAACAGTAGCAACTAACTAAATAAAACACTAACATAGTCAGGCAATCACACTCAGAAGGCTATCCTTCATGTAACTTAGTCCCAATCTATTTGAGATCTTAAAATTTACTTCAGTGATTTTTAAAAACCTATCTGTTAAGACCAGAATTAAGACAGATTTGTTCGTATTGGCTCAAGTACCTTAAAGCCCAGATTTTGGGAGCTAAGGCTGTTTCTTTAACATGCATCACTGTGTGAAGTCACAAATTGTAATTGTTTATGTCATGCTCTTCACTCATTCATAGTTTTTCTTGATCTTCCAGGCCTGAATCCCAAGAGGATGGAGCCTTTGGGACTAGCAAAGATAAATCCTCACTAACTTTTAGATTTCTTTCTCATTCTCCCTTTTTCTTTGTCACACAGACTCTCCCTCATCCGTCAAGAATCGTCAATGGGCAAAGCCAAATCAGAGTGATGGCACGACTTCTTGTCTTCACTCTGATTTGGCTTTGCTGTAATTGCTGTAAATTCCAGCGCTTGTATTCTATCAGGAGTATTTGTTGTGTGGCTCACTTTGGAGTATGAAACAGATGACTGGAGTCTTAAATCTGTATCTTCCGAGGTCACTTTCACATCACAATTCGCATGCCTTTTCCAAATCTCTATCTCTTTCCCAATTCCAAGATAAATACATGGGTCCACTTTTTTTTAGCACAATATACTCTTCCTGAAGGTTATGTTTCTTTTGAATTGGGCCGGAACCATAAAATAAAATTAAAAAGTCTACTTAGAGGAAAGTATTTGATGTATTACTTTCTGTTCCCAAACTCAAAGCCCGTTTCACCTTCAAACCCTGTTGTCTAATAAATTCCCTATACTGCATAGTTCGTAAAATATACTTTGCCCTTATGTGGAAACCGTACTGCATTAAAAAGGGCCTTCCAAATATTGTTATTTTTCCTTGGGTCTGCAATTGTATGGTCGCAAGGAGGAAACCAAATTGAAGTCAATAGGATTTGTTTTGAGGAAACAGGAACGCTGCTTTTAATGTCAATGAGGATGTCTACGCTTTCGTCCATCCTTAATTTTTTCTGTTTCTTCTTGTTGCTGTGTTCCTGCACTCCTGCAGCTTTGTGTTCCAATCAAGACACCTACATTTATGGCTCCAGGCAATTCACCATCTGCCTCTTTTTATTTTAGCCTCTACACTGACAGCTCTCGCTCTTGCATGGCTGCTAGAGTTTGTTTCCATCAAGAGTCAGACGCTTTGATATGACTTTTTTTTTTTTTAGAGCAATTTGCATGACCCTTCTCTGGGTCAAAATCTGGTTGTTGATCGGCATTGGCCTGAATCAGACGTTTCACTCTACGGGATGGGGATCCACCACCAGTAAACATTTGCACATCTGAAGTGTAAGAGATGCAACCTCAAGAGCTTAGAAGAATTACTCTTTTCCTCTTATAACTCCCAGAATCATATAAGCCAGCATGACAGAGTTCTGGCAAAATTATATGAATGCTTTAAGGCAACTTTCAAAGGTCCAAAGGCTGTATCTCCCAGACCTTCAGAGGACTGCTTCCTTCCACTGTTGCTGCTTTAGTGGGGCTAATCTTGATCTCTTGGGGTTTGATTAGCCATTCTGATGCATTGGACTCTAAAATAGATCTGAAGCAAGGGGCTAAAAATAGGACACAATTTCTAATTGCACCCCATAGAAGGCACCATTTGCTATTTGGAACTAATGGTTATTTAAGGACAATGGCAGGTCTGGAGCCTGTGGGAGGCGGGAGGCTTCATGAAGCCCATGGGGGAATGTATGGTCCGTCCCAGACTAAAGCCTTAGAACAGTGGCCCCCAACCTTGGGCTTCCAGATGTTCTTGGACTTCAACTCCCAGAAATCCTGGCCAGCAGAGCTGGTGGTGAAGGCTTCTGGGAGTTGTAGTCCAAGAACATCTGGAGGCCCAAGGTTGGGGGCCACTGTCTTAGAGCCTAAAAAGAGAGGCATGGCAGCCTCAATGCCTGCGATTGGCAGGGAGCACGAAGCCTCTGAATTGGCCAGTCCTAAAATAAAATGGCAACCTGCCCTTCAGTCCTGAAGCTCAGTTTCACTGAGAGAATAAATCACAGAAATTAAGCCAAAGGCTCCATGGGAGATGTAGCTTTTCAGTTATGATGTGAATGAAAGGGAGAGGGCACTGTACAGGTTTTCTGGCAGGGTATTCCAGACATAATGAGGAAAGGGCAAAGCTTTAAAAAAAAAAACCCCTGGAGTTTCTGAAAATAAATTCTGCATAGAATCTACAAGAAAATTAAGGCACCAGGGTTTTAAAATAGCATGGTTTATAATTCTGCAAAAATTTCATATCCTTTTTCCGTTTCTTGGATAATTGCAAATATTTAACTTTTGGCATTTCAGTCCTGTTGTCCTTCTGGGTTTTCTTATTTGCTTTTGAATCTTTTGCCAGAACTGGGAAAGAATATCTGCAGGAGACTAAATTATCTCCTCTTGTTTCATAAGCAGCACTAATACATCACAGCTGTCTCAATGTTTCAGGAAGCTAGTGGTAAAACTAGTGCCTACTGGTTTTATAGCAGTTCTCAAAATACTTTACACGTCTATAAAACTTTAATGCTTGATCTGGGAAATTTAGAATTCATCTGAGTTAAGAGTCTAAACTAGACTTGAAATTCATAGCTAAAGCCTCAAAGGAAGCAAGAATCTCCACATTTTAAACTACTAGTGAGTTTTTTTGCTTGAGTTGATCTGGCATCTACTTAGTTGTGTTTCCGGTGGTCCATTGTGTCTGCAAAGCTCTCCTACAGTACCGTATCTGAAATGAATTGTTTTTTCCCCCATCAGATTTTTCATTGGTCAGTTTTCATATGTACACCGTAAGTAGGAATAACATAGTATGGCTTATCTTTGCTTTGGTCTCCAGTGTTAAATCCTTTACTCTTAACAATCTTGTCTAGTTCTGTCATAGCTGTTCTTCCAAGTCAAATTTTCTGATTTCTTTGTAACAAACAATCTGATTTTCATTCAATAATTAAACTGAACGATAGAATACATCTTGAACAATTTGTATTTCTTCACTGTCCTCATGTAATGCTTCAATAGTCATTATTTTGGCTTTCTTAGTGTTTCGCTGTAAACATGCTTCTGGATTTCATGCCTGCATTTTGACTGATGATTGAATCAAGATGTTGGAAATCTTTGACTATTTTGATTTCCCGTTAGGTAATTCTTCTGTAGGTGAAGGGGTGGAGGATTCAGTTGCTCCCTTCTCATCCAGTACCACAAGCTTGATCAAAATCTAGAGGTCTACACAAAGAGAAAGAGATGGTGTGTGTGTGTGTGTGTGTGTGTGTGTGTGTGTGTGTGTGTGTGTGTGTGAGAGAGAGAGAGAGAGAGAGAGAGAGAGAGAGAGAGAAGTTGTTTTTCACTCAGTTACACTCAGTTACAGTTCAGCTGTTCTAATTCTGTTAACATGGGTTGACAATAGCTTTCTGGGATGTTAAGTTGGGCCTTTTTCCAGACTTACCTGAAGATGCCAGGTTGTTCTCTGCCACTGAACTATGGCCGTAGTCCATCGTATCAACAAATGATGGATTATCCATATAACATCTAATTTGTCCTTGAGGCGATTTAACCCAGGGTGGGATTTAACCCAATTCCAATGATGGAGCCATATTTTCTCACTTTTGGACTTTTGAGGGCAGCATTCCCCTGATGCCTCTGGAATCTCACGTCTGGGAAATTATTCCAGATTTTCAAATTGTGATTTCAGAGGCTTTTGGGGGGGGGGGGGCATGTTGCATTTTAAGGATAATTCTCTTCCTAGGATAGGAGTCAAAAGTCCTTTTCTTTCTATTTTTTAAATATAGCCAGTGACTAGTTTCACTTATGGTTTCCATGAAAGGCCTTAAAGACATAAAAATTTATTTATTTATTTATTTTATTTATTTTATTTATATCCCACCTATCTAGTCGATAGACCACTCTAGGCGGCTAAAAAGAGGCTGAGGAGCTGGTTTCAAATGCCCCTGAAGTCACAGGGGGCATGATTTGTTATTTTGGAAGCCTTACATAGGTGGAGTGAGGGCCCTGGACTTTGGGCCACCCTTTGCTGGTCTCTGATCTAAAATAGACCTCACAGCAGCAGCTGATGGGAAATGGCTTCCTATATTGGACTAGTAATAATGGAAGAAAATGGAGATACACAGAATAGCATCCATTCAACTTCATATTTAAATCCTTTCCACTTTGTATATCATACCTGCAAATGGTTAAGCAGCCTATAGTAATATGAAGATGTAAAACCATTGGTCAAAAGGGTCGTTTGAAGTGATTTTTCTGCCATCCTCTGATAAAGCACTGGGCACTTTCCATTAATCTGTACCATTGTAAAGGTTTGGGGACTTTTTGTTTAACATAAGATATATTAATGTAAGGTTAATATATCTGTCATTATGGGGGCATGTAGCCTTAATACTAGAGAAGTCATGAAGTTACAGTTGCAGAATCAGGACCACTAACAACCATGCAGGTAGATTATGATCAAGGTGAGAGAAGCCCATTTCGGTTCTTGAGGAAATGTCCTTCAGAGTGAATGCTGGGTTTTTGCTGATACGCGATTGTTTTTGAGGTTATGGATAAAGTTGTCCAAATCAATAGTGTGCCCCAAAGTTTTGGCTTCTGAGCATTCCTAACACTAATACAAAAGATTGATATAGTCCTGCTAGGCATTTAAGGCAGAACAAGTTAAGATTTAAGGGATATTTACAAACCTCCCTATTCAGATGATCTGCACATTGTGTTCATCAAAAGCTGCCACCAGGCAAAAGGTCCTGAAGGGGGAAAAAAAGATACGGAGGCTTTAATTAAAGTACTGTACATTGTTGAGCCTTCTGAGATTCTCCTTAACTGGAAAAGCACTAGTTTCAGCTATACAGTTTCTTTGATTTATGAACGGATCCCAGTAGGGTACTCACTGGAGTATAAACACTTTGACTAAGCTGTGTTGATCTCGATGAGTGAGTACAGTTAGTCCTGTCTTGCTATAAACATTACTTTGAGTGGAATGAGGGTGGGGAAGCAGTGGGCATTTATTTTGTGCCATATCACACAAACATACTCCTTGCCTTTGTTAGAAAATGTCAAGTCTTCTTCTTGCCTTAATGAAGAGTGGCTGCCTCCTTGAGTGGGATGCAAATCAAGATGCTGGTCTGATTCAGCATTCAAAGTGCTCCCTGCGGTAACCTTGTTTTTAGGTAAAACAAATTTGCTTCACAGAATCTTTTAAACTTTCCTAGTACACAACTACACAAGGCCTTTAACTGGTTTAAACTTTCTGATTATGCAGGCAGAATTGGCAGAATTCCCATGGAGCTGGTGCCTTTGCCTCCAAAATACAGCACTCCTTATAAAAGGAGGCATTGGCTGAAATCCTGTTACCTATCTCTGCCTGCACAACAGGAATGACATTGGTAGTGGTAGCAAATTAGTGCTGATTCAAGACTTCCTTTGGTGATTTCAGAAGGCATGCAAATTCATTGCAAGCTGTACAAGGAATCACCAAAGAAACACTTTGGTGATTTGGGGCATGCAACTTAGGGCTAATTGGCCACTAATGGTGATATCGTTCCTAGTGTGCAAGAGGAACTACACAACAGGATTTCAGTCAATAAGTGGAAGGACATTGGGCCATATGATGAATAATGGGTGCAGTAATGGAAACAAACAAGAAGAACTTGAAATCTTAGTTCAGGGAGGTCAATCCAACATGATAGGGATAACTGAAACTTGGTGGGATGACTCCCATGATTGAAATACAGCACTTGAAGGATATAAATTGTTCAGAAAGAATAGAAAGGGGGTACGTGGAGTTACACATCCGTGTTTAGTCTTCACAACAGCTCTGTGAGGTAAGGTCAGGCTGAGAGAGGCCCAGGCTCTGAAGTCTTGGATGAAAACTCTAATCCTTGCACTACATTGGATTTTAGTCTCGGATTATATATAATATGTCAAGAATCCATGTATAATTAATATGGGGAACATTTTATTGTGTGTCAGAAGGCCCAAGAAGCCACTTAAGATGTATTTATCTCTTCTTTCAAGAGCTGTGGCCTTCCAGAGCTTCCACAATTTTCTACATACCCTCTTCTCTCTATAAACACTCACTAAAATGTCAGTGTTTGACAGCCTTTTGGATTTATTTATTTTTTTTGCCCACTCTTGCACAAAGTAATCCAAATCAGCAATTAATGGAAGATTAGGCTTTGATCCAAGAGGAAGGTTTTTATTTGTAAAGTTTCACATTGTGTTATGCCTTGAGGTGATTTAACGAGACGTGACTCGGCGAGGATCCACTATTCAAAATGTCTGCACCAATGTAAGTGCTTAGGTGTCGGCGTGTGGGGCTGCTTTTGCAAACCATGCTGAAACAGGAAATAACTTCAAGAATAAAGTATTTTTTTTTCCAGCATGACCTCTGCATTATCATGAGAAGCAAGACAGTATTATTCATTTGTTTCTTGCAATGTTTTAGACCCTTTTGTCAAACACTGGACAATCAAACAAGGGCAAGAACTGAACAATACATTTCTGAGGATGTCTCAGAGAAATGCATTTATTAGATTTTAAAAAAATAACATAGGCGATAAGGATTATCAGGTCAGTGATTTCCTGTCTGCACTAGAGACAAAGAATAGCTACAAGGAACCTGCAAAAATATAGCATTTGCAAAGCATAGTGAAAATGCTGAGCCCTGAAAAATGACATGTACAATATGTCCCCATAGTTGTGGGAGATTGGTTCCAAGTCCCCCCTCCCTGCAGTGCTGAAAATCATGGATAATAGTGAACACCATATATATAGCATGGTCTCTGGCTCCCTCTAGTGGCCAATTCTGGTAGTGACATAATGGAAATACGTATTTCTATACCAAACCCTATGCATAATATGGTCTCTGACCCCCTCTAGTGGCATCTGGTAACTATGTCATAGAAATACATATTTCTGGGATTTTTCTTTTAATATTTTAAATATTTTCAGATTGCGGATAAATGAAACTGCAGATACTGATCCTGTGGATACGGAGGTCCTACTATACCAAGCCAAAATCTCTCAGAAGACATTTCCTTTGAGAAACTTCTCTGGAATATTTTTTTTTATCATTCTTGCTCCCAAAGAAAAAGAAAGCAACTTTTCAGAAATATTTCCAAAATGTCTTTCCATTTTTAGGTTGGTCTGCCTCCCTTCTGCCAGCATCCAGGTGTCACAGTAGAGCTCCAGACATGGACCATTGTGGAGCATGCAAAATGGTCCTTTTTCCTTTGAGAAACAAGAAGTTGTTTAACAACTGCTGTTTATTGGGAGCCCTAGATCTAAATACATGGTGGAGAATTTCTCGTTTCCTTGTAGAATTCTGGAAGAAATGGATTTTCCGCTATGTCTGCCCACAAAGAGCCTGGAGAATTTCTGTAGCATACTTGTTTTGGAATCACAGTCTTCTGGTGGGCATGAACACAATGGATTCTAGTACTGGTATCTACATAAGGTTTCCCTAACTTGCCAAAGCTAATTGTGACTAACTGACAAGATGCCAGGGGCTGTCTCAATGGTACAACTGCGATGCCTTCTGCACCTTGTCTGTTAGCTGCAATTAACTGCAACATGTTAATCGTGTGAAAACTAATAGGATTCTGGCTCCTGCCTTCTGAACATAAATAGCGTGGCCAATCTTTTTCACCCCTCATTCTAAGAGGTATGCTATGAAATTTCAAATACTAACTTTAGCTCTTGGTTGCATTTACCAGTATCCTCCAACAGGTCAAATATAATGTGTTTGCAAATTATATGCATTTAAAAAGAGACACAAATAGAAACCAAGTGTGTGTTTTATACAGTTTTACGCTAGCAGGTGTATAAAAATTCTATCAAGCATGAAGTGAGTTTAGAATTGTATGTCATAAAAGTCTCTTTTACTAAGTCTCTTTTATAACTGCCCAGAGTGGCTTGCTAGCCAGATGGATGGATGGATGGATGAATGAATGAATCTCTCCCCGCCCCGCCCACCGAGACAAAATGCTCAAAAGACAATGGCTGTAAGGGAACCATTTTATTTTCACAGTGCCATCTTAAGGCCAAAGAACAGTGGCATTGTTGAGAACCAAACTCCCCCCCTCCCAATCACGGATTAAATATAAAGCCAGGTTGTGGGGTTAAGCTCTATTCTGTTCAGTTCCTTCACACACACACACACTCACAGGGGAAAAAAAAACCCTTTCCTGCTCTTTTTTCAACCTTAGGTCATCTTAGGTTAAAAAAAAATTCTCCCCCTAGTGGTAGAGTACGTATTAACCAGCTTTGCATTAGTTCCTATGGGAACTAATGCTTCAATGTACGAACGCACCTCTACATAACAAAAAAACAGCCAGAATGGATTAATTGGTTTTCAGTCCATTCCTATGGGAAATTTTGCTTCAACTTAAGAACGTTTCAACTTAAGAACACCATTCCAAAATGGATTAAGTTCTTAAGTATTTATTTATTTATTTATTTATTCCATTTCTATCCCGCATATCTAATCAATTAAGTAGAGGTTCCACTGTAGTTTCTAGGGACGGAAAAGAGCAGATACGGATTAAATAGTTTTCAATGCATTCCTATGGGAAATGCAGATTCAACATAAGAACTTTTCAACTTGAGAACCACCTTCCAATACGGATTAAGTTCTTAAGTAGAGACCCCATTGTACTTTCTGAGAAGGGATGACTTCACCCCATTAAAAATGCCTTTTTATGCAAACGTGGCAGGAGGATCACTACTTACTTGGCTATTATAAAAGGCAGTCACGACATGAAAATGGTTGGGAGGGTACCAGAAAGGCCTTCCCATGGGCAGGGGTAAGCCTCTCTACCAACAACTGATATCTCTTCATATAATGCTTCTGGGCATGGAGGTTCTATAAAACCAAGCAAGCAGCCTTTGAGATGGTAAGATTTGGTTGGGGGGGGAGGGGGAGTTGTAGAAACCTGGTATTGGGTTTTAGGATGTAGAGGAGAACGAAGGACAAACAACGTTATATTATTTTGTATGAATGGAGGCCATCCTCAATTGTTGAGTGTCACAATACAACTCTGCCACAGCTGCTCGGAACAGAAAGGAGGAGGTCTAATGGCAGTCAATATTGAGAGCTAAGTCAAGGGGCTTTTAAGGACCTTAAAATAGACAGCGAGCCCAATATTATGATTTCACTTTGTACAACAGGAAGTGTGCTGTTGAGATTTAGTGGTGAACTCAAATGGTACTCCACAGTTGCCTATTGCTTGCTGGATTTAAATATGTTGAGATTGTTGCGGCACCAAAGATCAAATAAATATATGGTGGAAAATTGAGTGAGGTTTTTTCTCCCCGTGTAGGAAGCCTGCTTGGCATCAGATGGACAAACATCTTTTTAACAAGAAGAATCATACTCCTACTCTCCTGTTCCTGTTACACACTCTACAGAGAGTCTTTGGGATAATTTGCTTAGGTAGAGCAGTAAAATACTGAATTTTCAATGGCAGACATAACAGTATGTGAAACATATACTGTACCATTTGTTGCTACCTAATTTGGTGTTATAACATCAATGTTTACTGAAACTTTGCACAGTAAACATGTTAAACCTATTCAAAAAGCTTTCTTATGTTCTCTCCAAAAGTCTACAAGGTACAGAATTCTGTTATGAACCTGGGTGTTTCTGGTTTTGTTTTTCTGGGTGCCGTTGTGTGAACAAATAAAATCCCTCTAAACTAAATCACATAACTGGACCACCTATTTTTTGAGCATTTAGTTTTCACCAGTTCATCAGGTCTGTGCATTGTAACTGCAGGTTCAAGTCTTCTATCACCATTACTTAGAGGCATCCAGGCAAAAATCCAGAATAGTATTCGGAGTTTATCAGGAACGTTTGTCCCGTCAGGACTACCTCCTCTTTAATTATGGAGCTTTCCAAAAGCAGAATTTTTGTCTTCCATCGGTCCCTGGTTCTAACGTATTTCACCGAGCGCCCGCCTTTTGCTGAAGAGTCTCCTAAAATATGCAGGAGGGTTGTGGCTCTTAATCCCACAGTTTCCACGATTGTCATCTTAAACAAGTTATGCAGCTCTGGCCTTTATCTTGGTCTTTTCCAAAGCCGGAGCTTTCTTATCATCTTGCAGACATATTGCTCTTTAGTTCGTGCAGCGAACAGGCCCGAATCTGTTCTTCCTGAACTAACACAACGTGCCAGTGCATGCCAGCACAGTCTCCTACGGTTGTTATTTGTTGCTCGGCGGCTGATGCTCGAGAGCCCCCCTGGGAAGGAAAGGGAAGGCATATACCCTTCTTTAAACCTTTAAACACTCTATCTTTAAAGCAGCAGACATTTAATACAGTTGGGCCGGGGCTGTGATATTTCAACAGTGGCGTCTCAACAGATATTCTTTCCATGAATGTGCGGATTCATTGATAGTCCCCCTAGAGGAGAGCTAGATGTTACTTGCAAAGGCAGATAATGAAACTTGAATTCATTTCTTTTTTTACTAAAGTGGAAATCCAACTTCAGGAGGGGGCATTTTAAATGGAGGAGGAACATGGATACATGTTTTTTTTTCATGCAGGCCATTCTTCCTTTGCAGACTCTCCTCTAGTGAGGAGGAGCATTCTCTATCTGCACAGCCCTGTGTAAGGGACAAAACTCTGGAAATAGGATCCTGGACAAATAGGTAAAGGTAAAGGTTCCCCTTGACATTTAGTCCAGTCGTGTCCAACTCTAGGGGGCAGTGCTCATCCCGTTTTCAAGCCGTAGAGCCAGCGCTTGTCCGAAGACAGTTTCCGTTGTCACATGGCCAGCGTGACTAGGGAACGTCGTTTTACCTTCCCACTGAGGTAGTCCCTATTTATCTATTTGCATTTGCATGCTTTCGAACTGCTAGGTTGGCAGGAGCTGGGACAAGCGACGGGAGTTCTCTCCGTCCCGTGGATTCGATCTTACAGCTGCTGGTCCTCTGACCTTGCAGCACAGAGGCTTCTGCGGTTTAACCCACAGCGCCACCACGTCCCACGACAAATCCTGCACAAATATCATGTAACAATAGACAGAGCTGTGAGAAGAGGCTGGAACTCCCCAGATTCTCTCATCTCCAGCGCCCATTTTGGATTATGGGAGTGGTGGTCCAGAAACATAACTTCTGAGAGCAGCCATGCCAGAGACTTTTGGTTGAGAGATGACAAGTGCATTAAGACATCTGATTTCGCAAGAATAATGGAAGTTCCAGATTGTGAATTCTGCCTCCTGCTCTTTATGGTGCCTACCCTTCATCAGGGTAGTTTTAAAGGCCCAGCTGAGCTCAAGGGCTTTCACTGAGTTCTTTGACTGCTCCATACACACAGAAAATTAAATTCGTTGCAACCCTCAATACCTAATGATATTTTAGGGCCTCATAGAGATAGATACTAAGTGCCTAAACAGGCTTCCTATTGCTATATTCAGAGGTTTGCAAGGAAAAGGAAGTTAATGTCTCATGGCTGTTCTTTCCAGAAGTGTTACTGAGTTCATACTAAGTGGGGCTATATTTTTATTATTTAGATTGAGTTTTAGATCTAAACTAATAAGAAAACACTTGTACAAAAATGGGAGTAATACGCAGAAATCCTCCAACTATGAAATCACAATGAAACCAATTAGAGCAATGGCTCACATTCAAAGCAGTGGTGCTGTAGTGTCATCCTCTTCGCATCCTCTCTACAGCCCTCAGAGCTGCTCAGAAACTGATTACAGAGATCTTGCTGGTCCTACAAAGTAGGTTTTTTTCCCCCAAAGGGTTTATGAAATACTGCAGTGGATGTTGTAGAGTTTTGAATTTTTGTTAAATTCCTTTAGCTGCATAGCAGAAGTGCAGAGATTCACAAAGCAGGATAGCTTCAAGTTCGCCCGATTTCCCGCCCCTTTCCCCTTACCTGGCACTTATAGGCTCAGTACCTCACTTTGAGACATTAGTAGCAGAAAGAATAAAAGGCTTCATTGCTTACAGTTGAACAGATCCAACAGCAAAATGACAAACGTGACTGCTTTCAGCAACAGATCTCAACTGACTCAGTGCTTTCAATAGATTGAAGACAAATATTCTGGAAACCACCGTGCCCATTGGAGGCATTGTACTGAAAGCATATACCACAGTGGTTTGAATGCCGGAGTAGAGAGAGCCAGATTCAAATCCCTGCTGGACAATGAAACTCTTTATGTGACTTTTGGGCTGGGCAATATCTCTCAGTTTGGTCTGCCTTACAGGGTTGTTGTGACAATGAAAATAGGGAATCTTGAATGCATTTTGGAAGAAAGGCCGGGTATCAACATGTGGTAAACCAATAAGCATACTGTATTTTTAAACAGCCCATGATACATCAATATTCGTATTTCAGATGGAAGACTGAGCCCAAGAAAGAAGCAACTTGCATGAGATTTAGACAGAGGATCCTGTAGTTCGTAGTCTATATATTATTAGCTGTCATATTACAGTTGAAACCAGATGGCTCCATTTTCTAGGAATATCTCCTTTTGTGCTGAATGGCCGCTACCAGAACGATACCTTTTCTAGACCTACTGGGAAACATCACCAGATTTGAGAAGACTTTACTTGGTTTGCAAAGTCTAAAATGTCCCTCTTCAGTGAATCTGTAAAGGACTTGGAAGCTTTAATGCTGTACTTTTGCCATTCTTAGGAAGTAAATTAAAACCAAGAGTGGGAACCATATGGCCTTATGTAGTGCCTTTGTCTGTTTTACGTGGTCTGGAGACTGTTCTCATTTAAAACAAAGTGGAAACCCCTAGACCTTGTTCTGTTGTTCTTATGCATCATCAAGTTGCTTCTGACTTACGATGACCTCCAAAAGGTCCTGTCATTAACAGCCCTGCTGGGGTCTTGCAAACTCAAGGCTACGGCTTCCCGCCTCATATTTAGTCTTCCTCTTTTTCCTTCTGCCTTTATAGAGTTAAATTAGGAGGCCAGTTATGATCAGGGCTGGCCCTGCCATTAGGGAGAGTGAAGCGCTGGCAATATTTGACATCACAAACGGGCAACAAGTTATTTATTTATTCATGTTTTCATTACTGGATTGTTATTGCTAGGGATCCCCCATGGTCTTTCTGTTTCTTATGCCAGAATGATTTGGCTGATCAAAGTCTCTATGCCCCTTGGGAAGGATGGGGGGTTAGGGACATGTCTGCCATTTTGCCCCAGGTGGCAAAATGTCTTGGGCATGCCCTAGTTACAACAGATGGTTACCTATTTGAAATGAGCCGCTCCAAATTAGCCCCAAGCGTTTCTAGTTCACTGCCCTACATTGGCTGAAGACTGCCTGTATTGATTATTTTCTGTGTTAGCATCTTCTTAGAAGGCTGAGCTATCAGGTCACTGTTGCTGAACAAATTAGAGAACCTGTAACAGCTGAGATGGCCATTAAATGGGATTCAACGGCAATCCTCTTCAATTTGAGATAGATACAAAACTCTGGGGACTTTGTTAAGTTTCTTCTTTCTGATGGGGGGGGGGGGGGAAGAAGCAGCAGCAGCAGCCGTAAATCCCTACAGGGCGATTTAGTCAAAAAGTTGTAAGAAGACAGGGGAAGAAAACAGTCTTGTGCAATGCAAAGTTTGGGATGTAACAACTGAAGGTCAGAATCAAGGTCAGGTGTGCGTACTATAGATTTCAAAAAGGAACATTTCCCAAAGGAAAGTCTCCTTTCAAAACAATTTCTTCTTTTCTTTTTGGATTGCATGTATCAAAAGAATGTTCTGTAAATCATTGAAAAGGGGAGCAATATCTTAGAGAGCCGAATATGTAAAAAAGTAATGAATGGAGACATTAGAAATGTTATTCTGTTCTAGAAACTCATATGTCTTTAAGGCATGTCAAATAATACCAAGTGCAAATAGTGTAATCATGCAAATAGCTGCATTCAGGTATAATCACACAAATAAATGCATCCATTTTTCAAAACTCATATGTGTTATTGTTCTAGAGTCCAAAGCGTATTGCCTAATACATCTGACTTCCTACGCTATGTCTCTACTTTATGTCAGTCTGTCCCGTTTGGCCATTTCAGAATTATACCTTAGTCATGCGTCATAGATGTGTGAACTCTCCTGGAGATGATTCATAGACTGGTACAGAAAATAAGTCCTTATTTTTAATCAATATTCAATCAATTACCCAGCTGTGTGCAGTTCTGAAGATTCAGGAGGCATCCAGGAAAATAACCTGTACTTTTTACAAACAAGATACATAGACATAGATTTAAATGTTCTTAATTTGAGTGACATTCTGGATCAATCTTGAGCTAAATATAAAAATAAAAGAAAAATAGAAGTTTTCTGCCTTTTTTGTAGCCCTGAATTTTTTTTAATACTAATAATTTTTTAAAAATTATGGGAATGATGGTTTGTAGAACCAGGAGAACTGAGACTTATGTTAAAATAAGTCTATATCTGTCACAACTGGTTGATACAGGAACTGTGTAACATTCTGCCTCAGCCTCCCCTTTTCCCCATTTAGTGTCTCTTTTTTTTGATAATCACGATAAATCTAGTCTTGGTCTTGTTTACTATTGCCTATGAGTTAGGTATCTGGCTGTGGGGCCAGAGGTTGGGAGTGTGATTCTCCACTGTGCATCCAAGAAGAGCCAGCCTATGTACCCTTGGGCAGCCTGCACAGTCCCAAGGCTACATAGAGATGGGAAACAATGTACTCTGTACCAGGAAAACCCTGAAAACAGTCTCCGTAAGTCAGAACTAACTTGATAGCACACAATTCTCTTTCTTCTTACTATTATTATCATAAGACAACAAAATCAACTCCCATCGCACAATAACACTTCAGAAAGAAAGGAGCAAAAATAATAATAATCAGAAGACTCGAGCTTTTCCTTTGTGAAGTAAGGCCATAACGTTTGAGACCTGAGACTTGATAGCTTATAAAAATGGTAGGTTAGGGATATGCGCTTGGCATTGCACAACATTGTGCACGTTGTGGGAGAAAGAGGAATGGAGATGATATCACAAGAGCAGAACCAGAACAGCTTTAGAAGGGGATTAGATACACATCCACGGAGCATGAATTTATCGATGGCTATTAGTCTTGAAAGCTGCACAGTTCTTTCAGATTCAGAGGCAAAATTCCTCTGCGTATCAGTTTCTGTGGATCACGAACAAGGGGGTAAAGTTGCATTCATGCCTTCCTTGTGGGTGTTCCATAGGCTGATGGGTTGGCCATTGTATGAACAGAACGCCATCTGATCTAGCGTGGCTCATGTGTTCTTGTGTTCTTAACCAGATATTCTGCCCCTTACCTCTCAGACTTATGGATTAAAATGAGCCCTCGCTGTACAGAGGAATAAAGCTTTAGCTGATCCGCATGCAGAGTTAAACAACTGAAGCTTGTAGTTCTAATTCAAAAGGTTTTCCCCGCCAACAATCAGGCTTTTTATCTGCATTATTTAAACAACCGCAAGATCTCCTAAAATGCAGGAACACAAGATGGATTTCAAACACTTAAGCAATCAATTAAAATTGGGACAATAACTGCTAAATAAAAAAAATCTCTCATATTCGACAGCTCAGTGAGTCTTGGAACAGGGACAAAACAGCTTAGCGTTTGACATCTATCGGTCCCCATGTATATTCAGTTCAAAAGCAACTGATGGTGGTGTTGGGGAGAAAGCCCTTCGTTAAAAATCTTTTTTTTCCTTGTCACCATGGCAACGAAAAGAGCAATACAACAATAAAAAGTCAGACACTGCCTGAGATTATGTAATGTCCTAAGGAAGAGAGAAAATGATCAGGATCCTTTGGGGGCAGGTGGGTTGGGAGTGGAAAATGTGAGGGCAAGAAGAATTCCTAAGGAACTCTTAATTGGTTACTTTGGATACATTCCATCTCATTCTGCCTTGTTCTGGCTGAGCTATTCCCAAGGTCTGTTTCATCTCTACCGTCAATCACATCACTTATGTATTAGCATTCCATCAAGCAATTTAGCTTGTTCTAAGTGGAGAGATGATGAAGTCATACGTTTTCAGCTGTAAAAAAAAAATGATTGGATTTTAAAAAGCTTGGCAAAAAAATCAGAGCTTGGAAGGATCACATTAAAAGTAACATAACTTGTTACTTTTTTAAAAAAAGTAACAGGTGACAATGTCTGCCTTCTTTAGTTGTTTTTAACAACCATACTACTGAAGTTGCCATTTTTCTGAATTCAGAGGGATGCCTGTATCTGCGAAAGATCGGTGGCATGATATGTCGTGGATGCCTGAAACTGTGAATACGAGGGACCCCTATGTACAACATACAAGGGGGCAGGAGAAAGGCTACGAGGGGGAGGAACAAAGGCCAAAAGGGAGCACCCTTGTATGTTGGATAGAGCACTGCAGCCAACTGTGGATATAAGTAAAACTGCAGATATGGATCCCGCAGATAGAAGGGTCTTACTGTAGTGAGAAACACATACTCAATACTTCACTGTGTTACTTTGGGAAGCCCCTCGGGGGGGGGATTTCATAATATTTAGCATATCTGGCCGTTTAGGAGTTGCAAATTGGCTCTGTTTTGCCTCCTTCTACATATTAATATTTGAAAAATAGCAGCAGTGGCAGGCAAGCCAAAATTGGATGGTGCTGGATCAGATCCAAGGCTCATCTTACCTAACACTGTGTTTACAAAGGCCAATCCGTTGTCTTTGAAACATCAATACAACTGTCTTATATTCCGCAGCAACTGATAACAAAGTCCTTCGTTTGCAAATTATTCACACGATGGGAGAAACCTCCACAATTCCAGTTTAACCTGTCCTAATCAATTTAATATTGCTGAAATTTATTACCTTCCTGTGTCTTGCTGTGCAAGGGGGATTTTTCTTGGTGGAAATGCCACATGTACAGCAACAGCAGCTGTTCTCCTGTGAAAGCTCTCCAAATGAAAACCAGGATTCCATTTCACATCAAGAGCCCCTGCAGATAGCGGAGGCTTTGCTGTTCAGACTCATCATCATCCATGCACCGAAGAGCGAAGGTGGGAGGGCTTGAGTGCTCTCCTGCTTGTGTGGTGTACACACCTGAATGTTAACATCTGAACAGAGCTTGTGTGATAATTTTTAGAAGAAGCACCAGATGCTCAGAATGATGAGAGGAGGAGTGATTTTGCTAGCAGAGTTGTCAGGACAGACATGGAAGGGCGAAGCATGATTCAGGGAGATTGGAGTGGGACTTGGATTTGAACCATATAGTACTGGGTTTTGCTGTGGCTGAATTATATGGAAAACCACCAAACTACAGATTGCATTGTAAGTGGATTTACCTTATTGGGTGTCCCTCGGATGTGGCATCCTATCAGCTCAAGCCCCTCTGGTCATGCTGCTTGAGGCTAAAGAAGTTATCATGATGAAAAACACTGATCTAAGCAATAAAGTATCTTCAGGTTCAGGCTGACCATTTGATCGTTTGAAACAAGAAGGACATAGGAGCCCTTCCTGTTCCAGGTCATCTTATCCCAAGCAACTCAATCTCGCTGAAACCTGTTGTTGTGCTAGCGAAATCCTTCTTTAGTGGGAACTGCCACGTGCACAGCAGCAACACCTCTGGTGCAGCTTTTTATTCAATGAAAGGTAAGTAGGATCTTCGTCGTTCGTTTAGTCGTGTCCGGCTCTTCGTGACCCCATGGACCAGAGCACGCCAGGCCCTCCTATCCTCCACTGCCTCCCGAAGTTGTGTCAATTTCATGTTGGTTGCTTCGCAGACACTGTCCAGCCATCTCATCCTCGGTCGTCCCCTTCTCCTCTTGCCGTCGCACTTTCCCAACATCAGGGTCTTTTCCAGGGAGTCTTCTCTTCTCATGAGATGGCCAAAGGACTGGAGCCTCAGCTTCAGGATCTGTCCTTCCAGTGAGCACTCAGGGTTGATTTTCTTTAGAATGTATAGGTTTGTACTCCTCACAGTCCAGGGGACTCTCAAGAGCCTCCTCCAGCACCACAATTCAAAAGCATCAATTCTTCGGCGGTCAGCTTTCTTTATGGTCCAGCTCTCACTTCCATACATCACGACAGGAAAAACCATAGCTTTGACTATTCGGACTTTTGTTGGCAAGGTGATGTCTCTGCTTTTTTCATGGATTGCTGCCTTGTCGTGGCGGAGGGGCTTGAGTAACTCAGAGAAGCTATGGGCTATGCCATGCAGGGATACCCAAGATGGACAGGACATAGTGGAGAGTTTGGACTAAACGCAATCCACCTGGAGTAGGAAATGGCAAGCCACTCCAGTATCTTTGCCAAGAACACCCCATGATCAGAAACAAAAGTAGGATCTTGGCCATGGAGTTTGATGAGGTCACGCACAGTCAGGAGGGAGAGCAATGGTTCTCAACCTTTGACCCTCCAGACATTTTGGACTTCTCAGATCCATAGGATCTCTTCCAGTTCTGCAGTTCTAAGATGATGATGATGATGATGATGATGATGATCCATCCAGCATGGCCAATGCTCAGGTATTCTGGGAACTGAAGTCCAAAATTATCAGGAAGGCCAAAGGGTGGGGCTCTCTGGTGTAGCTCGGCGGTTTAGGTACCTGACTGAGGAACCAAAGCCTGGGAGTTCGATTCCCTGTCGTGCCTCCTCGAGAGAGAGAGGCTGGATTTGAAAATCTGCAGGGTCCCTTCCAGCTCTACAGTTCTAAGATGATAAAGATTACTATTATTAGTATATAATAGTGGTATGGTGAAAATAGATCCATAAAGTACCAGACAAAAAAAGGGATTGAGCAGTGAAGTATATTTTCTTCCTTTGATGCCTACTGAGAGATAATAAGAACAAAGGGTTGTTATATATGATCTGGCCCAAAACTGGTAGATTACCGAGGCTAATGTGCTCTGCACATGTATTTACAAGTGAGCTGTGTGGAATCCTACAGTACTTCTTTGTGAGGAAGCATGCATAGGTTTATGTTGACAGAAAGAGACAAGATCCAAGGCAGTTGTTTTGTCATTGTAAATAGCTTTAAATTCCACCAGAGTTGTTAGCAGCTATAAATTCTTGGCAAAACCAACAAGTAGGTTTATGGCACTTTAGAAGCTTAATGGCTTTATTATCAGTAATCTTTCTGGGATTCTTGAGAAGCATGATGTGAACTGGGCTCTATAGAAGTTTATGACATAATAAATCTCTCTGATTTTTATTTATTTACTTATTTATGGCACTTATAACCTTCTCCCCAGCTGGAGAGGCTCTCTGAGCAGCATACATATCAGTAATAATGAGGCAGTCCCTGTGCACCAAGAGATGGCACGAGAAGAAAAATGAAGAACAAGAGGAACAAGGAAGATTTTAATATCACGAGGTTCTTCAGACTCATTGAATGGCTAGTAGCTGGCAGTGCAGGAGAAGAGTTTTTATTAATTTGTTTCTTTATGAACTACATCAGTAGGGTTTCTTTCAAAGTGCCCAAGGCTGTGTACAATGGCTCTTCTCCTCCCTACTTTGACAAAGACCTAAGCCACAGAATTTCATCAGCCAAATGCAGACCGGAGCCTCTATTTACAATATTTCAGTAATGCCACCATTCCATCGTCGTCACATCTAATCTCATCAAATCTTAGAAGCGAAGACAGATGGTGCATGGTTGATACTTTTAGACGGGAAATCACCAGGGAAATACCAGAAATCTCCAGGTGACATTTGGAAACTATCCTGGCTGGAAGCTACTTGTAGTCCAAATTGACAGTACTGGGGCATGTGTTCTGGACAGTCTCTATGCGGTGGTAGTGGAGAACGTGGATGAAGCCCTTTGAGAGTCTGAATGATTACCTGGGCACACTTCCCCACTTCATGAGTGTTCTTCTTTCTGAAAACACAAGAATGCTTGGGGTAGGGAAGATGACAGAAGTTCTCGTTCCACCTAACTAAGTTGGAGGTGCAGGAGCTATGACTGCTCCTGCCATCCCCACAGAAAACAAACAAACACAATATGTCTTCCCCTTAGAGAAACAAGTCAGGAGTGAAAAAGAAGAAATGACATCAGTAAACTTGGGAATAGCCACCTCCAGTCGAAGGAAGGTCAGCATAGGTCTAGGAATCTAGAGGACGTCCTCTTCTCTTCCCTCTTCCCTATGCAAAGATGCTCATCTTCTCAAGTGTAAGCTGAGTTGCACCCAGTCCCTTCCAACAAGGTTGGCCGGAAGTTGGACTCACTATGAGGTGGCTTCATGTGTTCCGGTCCCAGTACAGAGAACCACCTGGCTAGAGGGGCCTCTTAAGAGGGTCTACAGTCTTTCTCTCCTTCTTTGGCAGTCTGGTCAATTGGCAGTCTGGTCAGAGGAGACCAGACTGCCAGACCTGTTTTAGGAACAGGCTGGGCCAGCTTCCTTTTTCTAATTCTTAGAGCAGCCTTCATGGCGGCACCTCCTCCAAAACACACAATTAAGTTCTCAGTGTGCTTCAAGCAAGCCAAATGCTGTCAAGCGGTAATGCTGTTACCACTCAGAAAGACAATGGGGTCTGTACCCAGAAGACATGTTAGAATTTTGTTTGTGCTTTGGTAGCCATATGCCGATTGCTTAATTCTCTGGAAAATTTCCAGCAGAGTTCAACAACCACCTGCCAGAGACAGCCTGTCTGTATACCTCTCTGCACTGTAGGGAACAAGTAAGGGGTGGAGGAAAAAAAATCTGTGATCAATTTTTGGTTACCTACTTCAGGCGCTCAAAGACATGATATTGAAACCAGAGGGTTGACAGTGGTGAGAAGCGGTTGGGCATGCGGGAATGGGGGATTCTGCCCCTCCATTTATTATTACACCATAACTTCCAGCACCCTTGTGTTTAGTCGTTTAGTCGTGTCCGACTCTTCGTGACCCCATGGACCAGAGCACGCCAGGCCCTCCTGTCTTCTACTGCCTCCCGGAGTTGTGTCAGGTTCATGTTGGTTGCTTCGCAGACACTGTCCAGCCATCTCATCCTCGGTCGTCCCCTTCTCCTCTTGCGATCACACCTTCCTAACATCAAGGTTTTTTCCAAGGACTCTTTTCTTCTCATGAGATGGCCAAAGTACTGGAGCCTCAGCTTCAGGATCTGTCCTTCAAGTGAGCATTCAGGGTTGATTTCCTTTAGAACTGATAGGTTTGTTCTTCTTGCAGTCCAGGGGATTCTCAAAAGCCTCCTCCAGCACCACAATTCAAAGGCATCAATTCTCCGGCGGTCTGCTTTCTTTATGGTCCAGCTCTCACTTCCATACATCACGACAGGAAAAACCATAGCTTTGACTATTCGGACTTTTGTTGGCAAGGTGATGTCTCTGCTTTTCAAGATGCTGTCAAGATTTGTCATCGCTTTCCTCCCAAGAAGAAGGCGCCTTTTAATTTCAGGGCTGCTGTCTCCATCTGCAGTGATCATGGAGCCCAGGAAGATAAAATTTGACACTGCCTCCATATCTTCCCCTTCTATTTCCCAGGAGGTGATGGGACCAGTGGCCATGATCTTAGTTTTTTTGATGTTGAGTTTCAGACCGTTTTTTGCACTCTCCTCTTTCACTCTCATTACAAGGTTCTTTAATTCCTCCTCACTTTCTGCCATCAGAGTCGTATCATCTGCATATCGGAGGTTGTTGATATTTCTTCCGGCAATCTTAATTCCGGCTTGGGTTTCTTCCAGTCCAGCCTTCCGCATGATGTATTCTGCATATAAGTTAAATAAGCTGGGGGACAATATACAGCCTTGCCGTACTCCTTTCCCAATTTTGAACCACTCAGTTGTTCCATGACCAGTTCTAACTGTTGCTTCCTGTCCCACATATAGGTTTCTCAGGAGACAGATAAAGTGGTCAGGCACTCCCATTTCTTTAAGAACTTGCCATAGTTTGCTGTGGTCCACACAGTCAAAGGCTTTCGCATAGTCAATGAAGCAGAAGTAGATATTTTTCTGGAACTCTCTGGCTTTCTCCATAATCCAGCGCAAGTTAGCAATTTGGTCTCGAGTTCCTCTGCCTCTTCGGAATCCAGCTTGTACTTCTGGGAGTTCTCGGTCCACATACTGCTGAAGCCTACCTTGTAGGATTTTGAGCATAACCTTGCTAGCGTGCGAAATGAGTGCAATTGTACGGTAGTTGGAGCATTCTTTGGCACTGCCTTTCTTTGGGATTGGGATGTAGACTGATCTTTTCCAATCCTCTGGCCACTGTTGAGTTTTCCAAACTTGCTGGCATATTGAATGTAGCACCTTAACAGCATCATCTTTCAAGATTTTAAATAGTTCAACTGGAATGCCATCACCTCCACTGGCCTTGTTGTTAGCCAGGCTTTCTAAGGCCCACTTGACTTCGCTCTCCAGGATGTCTGGCTCAAGGTCAGCAACTACATTGTCTGGGTTGTCCGGGATATCCAAATCTTTCTGATATAATTCCTCTGTGTATTCTTGCCACCTCTTCTTGACGTCTTCTGCTTCTGTTAGGTCCTTCCCATTTTTGTCTTTTATCATGTTCATCTTTGCGCAAAATGTTCCTCTAATATGTCCAATTTTCCTGAACAGATCTCTGGTCTTTCCTTTTCTGTTATCTTCCTCTATTTCTTTGCATTGTTCATTTAAGAAGGCCCTCTTGTCTCTCCTTGCTATTCTTTGGAAGTCTGCATTCAAGTTTCTGTAACTTTCCCTATCTCCCTTGCATTTTGCTTCCCTTCTCCTCTCTGCTATTTCTAAGGCCTCGTTGGACAGCCACTTTGCTTTCTTGCATTTCCTTTTCTTTGGGATGGTTTTCGTTGCTGCCTCTTGGACAATGTTACGAGCCTCTATCCAAAGTTCTTCAGGCACTCTCTCCACCAAATCGAGTTCCTTAAATCTGTTCTTTACTTCCACTGTGTATTCATAAGGGATTTGGTTTAGATTATACCTGAGCGGCCCAGTGGTTTTTCCTAATCTCTTCAGTCTAAGCTTGAATTTTGCTATGAGAAGCTGATGATCAGAACCGCAGTCAGCTCCAGGTCTTGTTTTTGCTGACTGTATAGAGCTTCTCCATCTTTGGCTGCAGAGAATATAATCAATCTGATTTCGATATTGCCCATCTGGTGATTTCCATGTATAGAGTCGCCTCTTGTGTTGTTGGAAAAGAGTGTTTGTGATGACCAGCTTATTCTCTTGACAAAATTCTATTAGCCTTTGTCCTGCTTCATTCTGAACTCCAAGGCCAAACTTCCCTGTTGTTCCTTTTATCTCTTGGCTCCCTACTTTAGCATTCCAGTCCCCTAGAATGAGAAGAACATCTTTCTTTGGTGTCAGTTCTAGAAGGTGTTGTAAATCTTCATAGAATTGTTCAATTTCAGTCTCCACAGCAATGCTGGTTGGTGCATAAACTTGGATTATTGTGATGTTGAATGGTCTGCCTTGGATTCGTATTGACATCATTCTATCATTTTTGAGATTGTATCCCATTACAGCTTTTCCCACTCTTTTGTTGACTATGAGGGCTACTCCATTCCTTCTACGGGATTCTTGCCCACAATAGTAGATATGATAATCATCTGAGCTGAATTCGCCCATTCCTGTCCATTTTAGTTCGCTGATGCCCAGGATGTCGATGTTTATTCTTGCCATCTCCTGTTTGACCACCTCCAGCTTCCCAACGTTCATAGATCTTACATTCCAGGTTCCTATGCAGTATTCTTCTTTGCAGCATTGGATTTTCCTTTCACTTCCAGGCACGTCCACAGCTGAGCGTCCTTTCGGCTTTGGCCCAACCACTTCATTAGCTCTGGAGCTACTTGTACTTGTCCTCCACTCTTCCTCAGTAGCATGTTGGACGCCTTCCGACCTGAGGGGCCCATCTTCCAGCGTCATATCTTTTAGCCTTTTGTTTCTGATCATGGGGCGTTCTTGGCAAAGATACTGGAGTGGCTTGCCATTTCCTACTCCAGGTGGATTGCGTTTAGTCGGAACTCTCCACTATGTCCTGTCCGTCTTGGGTGTCCCTGCACGGCATAGCCCATAGCTTCTCTGAGTTACTCAAGCCCCTTCGCCACGACAAGGCAGCAATCCATGAAGGAGCACCCTTAGCCAGGTTATTTAGCAAAAACAACAATCAAACCCATTTTAATGTGCTAGGCTTTTAAAATCTGGCAGGTATTGTGAGTATTGGGGTCAACTGCAGGGAAGGTCTGTCCATCATACCTGCCAGTCTAATTGCTCTTAATGGTGAGCCAGTAGTTAGAGAGTCAGCCACAGGTCTTAAAACAGTGGCAGGATCATGTCAAACACTGATGCTGTTGGGTTTATGGGTCCTTCACTAGACTGGATTCACATTACATGTTGCCTTTACAGTGAAATGTCTATATGAGAGAGCACACATCCCAACCCGCTACTTCTAGCAAATCTCTTGAGATTTCTTGGAAGTTTTCTGTTCATTTTCTTTGTAAGTAATACAACACTGTGCAGGATTACTACAATTCCTGTATAGGGTGGCATCTTTCCTTCACATGATTCAGCAGGAAAGGGGGAAGACACAAAACTATGCAGGAGTGTTAAAATTCCTGTCCAGATTGGCTTTTTTAAAAAAATTCTGTGCAGGATTCACCAGAAAGAACATTTCATTTTGCAGAAAATGGTATTTTCCTATACGGAATGGAAGAAATGCAAGTAATAAATAAAAAAGAAATTGAGATTATAGTGGGGTTTTTTGTGTGTGGAAAGCGTGGAAATATCACTGATGCCAAGAGGGGGAAGTCTCAGAAAAATAACAGAGATTGAGAAAATTTGTAAGCACACCCTTAATCTAAAGAGCAAAGACATCCAGAACATGAATCAACCTCTCTTTATTCAAATGTGGAGGCTTTGATGCATAGATTTTGTACTTTAATCTTCACTTTAAGTAAATACTTCACTGTAATCTCACTCACCACCCCACTGCCTATGTAGCATTCTGCTAGTAATGGAAAAGTGCGGGAATGAAACAAAGCCAACATATACAAACTGCAAATTTTCAGTGCAGTTCTATTCACAGTTACACATTTGGATTAAGTTTAATTGTATTTAATTGGTTTAATCCTAAATAAGCAGGTAAGAGTAGAGTTTACTTCTTGTGTTTACTTGGGGTGGAGGTTAAGGTACAGACAGAGTGAATCGGTGTATCCCTGTGTGATCTGTGGTCTGAATTTCTTTGCTTTTTGGAGTATTTGTTGTTGTTGTTTAGTCGTTAAGTCATGTCCGACTCTTTGT